>NW_023276817.1:0-51711 GCF_003668045.3 Cricetulus griseus
GGTGATTAGGAAAACCTTAAACATTTTTTTAAATAACAACTGTGTGTGTGTGTGTGTGTGTGTGTGTGTGTGTGTGTGTGTGTGTGTTTCAAGAAAAGGGTTTCTCTGTGGCTTTGCAAGATGTCCTGAAACTAGACTTTGTAGACCAGACTGTTTTCGAACTCACAGATATCCTCCTGCCTCTGTCTTACTTTTTTAAGGTTTATTTTTTATGCATACACTGTTCTGCCTGAACTTAAGTCTACAGGCTAGAAGGGGCCACTGGATCTCATTATGGATGATTGTGAGACAACATGTGGTTGTCAGGAATTGAACTCGGGTTCTCTGGAAGAGCAATCAGAGCTCTTAAACTCTGAGACATTTCACCAACCCATAAGTTCAGTTCCTTACACAACTTCTTGATTGCCTGGTCCATGGACCCAAGAAATGTCCAGTCAGAACTTTTATTGATTATCTAAATTAATTACCTCACTACTCAGTTTTAAGCGAAACTACTGTCACACCAGAAAAGAATTTGCCCCCTTTCTTGCTCATGTCTTTATCTGTGGTGACTAAACCTGCTTTAAACTTGGTGAATGCACTCAATTCTTACACAGGTGCCTCTTCATTTGTAAATGAATCATAAAACCTGGAAAAGTTGGAGGATACTCATTCACTGACCATTTTTTCCTTCCTTCAGACCAGTCAAGGCTCAGCCCAAGAAAGGACTGGCTGAACTGTTTTTCCTGCAATGAGTAGCAGATACAGGATTAAGTGTTAAAAGAAATTCCAAAGTATATAATATGAACCAAGCCTGACATATAGGAGACATTGACCTATCCCAGTGGTTCTCAACTTTCCTAATGCTGTGATCTTTTAATACGGTTCCTCATGATGTGATGACCCCAAACTCTAAAATCATTTTCATTGCAATGTCTGTTGAGGGCCAAAAATTATTCTATTAGAAAGTTTCTTGGGTCCAAACCTCCGGCTCCATTGTCTTGCAGACGCTAGCTGAATTACTGCTGAATGGCTTGGCCTCAGTGGAGAATGTGTCCTAGTTTATATCACAACAGTCCTAAGCCTGGAATAGGCCTACACCTGGCTGAGAAGTCTGTCTATGTGACTAGAGACAGTTTATAGGCCTACAGATGTGATTGAAGTGTTATTAGAGAGGAGACAGGAGAGGGACTTGGGCAGTCATTTTGAGTGTTGGAAAATGGCTTAGGAGGATGAAGGAATAAACCAGAGACTCCAATTTTCAGGTGAACTGAGAGGCCCGCCATATACAAGAAGATGCTTGAGTGCCTGATCTTTATTGCCATTGAATATCTAGGAGTTACCAAGTCCATGCTCCTCTACTCAGGGATGGACCTGTGGCTGTTCCCTGTTGGTTCCAATCACTAAGGACATCAGTCCAGAAGAGATAGCTTCAGTAGCATGGGACTGATACAAGCATGGCAATGGCAAATGTCATAACTATAGTTTTGATACTGTTATGAATTATAATAAAATATCTTTGTTCTCTCATGGTCTGAGTCCAGTCATGTGATAGTTTCATTCATTTGGTTTCCCAAAAGGAAACCCAGACCCTCAAAGTTGAGAATCACTCCTCTACATGAAGGGACCAGATCCATAATTTCAGCAGCCATAACAGCCTAACATGTGCTTGCCTGACCTTGCTTTGGTCACTAGGAGGTCAAATGACTGCCTTGTGACAAGGAACCAATCCAAAGTTAGCTGGTAGTGCTATGTTTGCAGCTCTGGATGTGCTTTACAGACAAGTGCACAGAAATGACTTGCAGAGCATAGCAACCGACCTGGGAGGGACTACGGGCCATAACAACCAGTTGACAAATCAACAGAGGGCAAGTCCTCCAAGCCTGGAGGCACAATAATCCTGAGCCTGTACGTACCCATAGACACTCCTCTTATGCTGCCCTATAAGATCTCTGGTCTCATGGCTTCTCTGCATCTTTCCCCATCCATCCGCCATAGTGGGTGGATGAAAGGCTGGAGCTAAAATGGTGTTAGCTCATTAAACAACTGCAATAAAGCCCCGTGCTGTTTGTATCAAGTTTTCACCTCCACCTGATGATTGGGGTCGCTGTGGTCCTGGGCAGAGAAACTGGGGGCCTGAGCCATCAGAGTATTTCATAAACTGATAAAAATAAATAGCACTGGAAAAACTTTGGAATTTTTAAGCCCATGAACATTGATAAATAGAAAGAAAAAGCAGGAAATCATTTAATGATAATGGAATTTAAAATGATACCAATAAATGATAGCTTAGACTGATGAAAATATGTAGAACACTTAGCTATAATGAATTAAAATGGAGTAGACACCACGTTATTAGAGAGAATGCCAGTAATAAGACACTGTATGACTTTAACCTACATATATTATTAGACCCTGAGGAACCTGTCTCAAAAAAAAAGCACCAAAAAAAAGCGAAAAAATTTTAGCCTCTGAGTACTTTAAGCAAACACATGGAGTTGCACTCATTCACTGGTTTGCCAAACTACTCAGCTGACTTAACTGTGTCAAAAAGGGTTCCATACATCTGCCTAGGAGAGATTTCTAATTGAAAATTGAATACTTAGTAGTTCAAGCAATCCTCCATAAAATATACACCCATCAATTTTGTGTTTTTTCATTCACATGGAAAGAATTAATGCCAGCAGGTAAACTAGATAAAGTCTTTTACCATGCCCATCAGTCCTTCTTAATAATGCAAACTCCTGCATCTCACTGCCTTCACCTTTAGACTGTGATCTTGCTGCCAACTCATTTTGCCGCGTGAAGTGTACACATTGCACTGTTTTGAACTCTTCTAGTCTGAAGGAAAAAACATGCTTCAAACATAATTATCTGTTTGGCAATGGACAATCCAATATGTGAGTCAAACTAATAATTTTAAGACTGTGTATTGCTGCAGATTTTTAATCCAATATTTAGGGTGGTTTATCAGGATAACAATGATTCAAGTCAACTCAATCAATATAGGAGACCTTGACACAAAACTGCTTTGCAAAAGACTGGAGATGAAGGTCTTCTGGTAACAAAATACCTTAATTGCACACCAGGACTTAATGTTGGTTGTGTGCTTTGAGCAGCATTTAGAGGCCTACTGTTTAATGAAGGAATAGTCATTTCTGCTGGTTTTAAATCAGGGTTGTCTCCTTTGTTATTGGAATATAACTGGTTAAACCCGATGAAGAAATATTTACATATAGTCATACTGTATTCTAACAGTCATGGTTAGCATACTACTTGTCTTTGGAGTATTTGGGATACAGTCCTCCATTACCTAAATTCTATTTTCTGACTTAACGTATCCTAAGAGGTGGTAACACTGTATGATATCCATTCTACTGCTATCACGTCTACAATTCCATATCACAGTTTAGCAGTGGAGTGCTCCCTCTACACAGGAAATATTGTTTACAAACTCCACATAATTAAATCCAAGGGTAGTCAAAACACAAATACTAAAAGATCAAAGTTCAGAACTTCTGGAAAATAATAAAGCAACCAGGGCTCTCTGAGTTTGGCAAATCTGTGTTTCATAGCAACATAACAAGCACTAAGGGTGCCTGCATTAAACAGAGATGTCATCAAGGATATTTCAAAGCACAGTCCCAATCCCATTGCTCTTCACAGGTGCAGTCTGCAAAGTGAACATGCTCAGAGTCTACTAGCAGACCCAGAGAATTGCAAAGACCATGCAGGACACTTAGGATCACATAGAAATGAACTGGGGCATACAGGAAGATTAGGACCATGCAGGATAATGAATGACTAGGCAGGAACATGGTGAACTCTGCCTCTGGCCACTTACTCCCACCCAGCCATGGGAAGAAACTCCACACTGGTTCCCATGTTTCACTGGACACTTCTCCCAGTCTGTGGATATTAGCCACAAGCTCACCATGTTGTGGCTTTTCAGCTCCTCTATGCTCAGCTCCCTGTAGCTGCACACACAGCACAGCACAAAGGAACACCAGAACAGTTTTTGTGCAAATTAAATCCTGAAGACAGTGGCAGGAAGGACCCAGCATAACTTCTGACTGGCAGATAACCTGGAGGGCCTATTGCCTAAATAATCCTGAGTGACAAGGGTTTCTCTCATAGTCTTCCACTGTGCTATAAGACACAGAACAATGGTTCTTGAACCTGCCTTGCAACTCAGACCAAGACCATCAGCACAGATGATGATATCAATAGAATTTGAATCTGGTGGAACAGCAGACCCTGCTATCTTCCTGATCTCCATAAGAACTTCCTCTTCTTTGTTCTGAACACAAAGTAGCTAGCAAACTTTTACAGTCCTCTACACTATGTCCAATGGAGTGAATTTCTGTCACAGAGGTGAAAGAGTAGCCAAAATATTAACAACTAAAGAGAAATTTCAGGAAAAATAGGTGAGTTTTGTTCTGTGGGTTCACACTGAGGTTAGGTGAATTGAACTTAATTTTCATGTAGTTGCAATAGGGACTCCAGAGAACCAGGAAAGAGAATAAGGAACTAGATCACAAACAAGTTAAAGGGACTTTCTCACAACAGAAAGCTAGATGATGGCTCCATTGCTTCAGGAGTTATATTCCTGAAATTCAGAGCCAACTTTTGACAAATGAATAGCAATACAGAGTAGTCCTCATGGGTACCTGAAAGGTTAGAGAATAATGGAACAAGGGAATGTGTTTAGAAGCACTATTGTTAGCCAACACAACTTCCTCATTGGGAGGTTAAAAAAAAAAAAAAAACAACTCATGGTTCTCAACATGCCTGCTAGAATGAGTCAGTACACATATGCGGAAATGGATTTGTTAGAATGGGTAAGGAACTTGTTACAAGTCAGGCAAAGGCTTGGCAAAAGGAAGATTAAGATAGAAGTTTCCATCCAGATAGCAAAGGCTCGGCTGAAGAAAGACTAAAGGAAAGAGAGAGTATAGGCCCACTCCTCAACTATTGAAGATAAGAATGAGAATGTGTGGCAAGGTGTGTTTAGCAAGATTAGCAAGCTATTTAAGGGGCCAAATCAGAACTGTGAACTTTAGAGTGAATCACGACTCTATGTCCTGGGGCTCTCCTCCGATAACCTGAAACAACCAGTCCATTAAGCTGAGAGCTGCCTGGTCTGAAAGCCAATATCATTATACCATTCCAGCTTATTGATGACCACTTAGATATATCCCAGTTGTTGCTGCAGTTCCCAAAATGGAGACCACCCTAAGTTTTTTGTGCTTGTTTGTGAAGTTCTAAGGCTTCCCGGTGTTTCACTAATACATTTTGTTCCATTAATTGTTGTACTTTCTATCTTTTTCTTTGTCCATTTTTATTCAATTTAGAAACAGGATTGTTTTATATGTCAATCCCAGTTCCCTCTCCCTCCCCTACTTCCCTGCCTCCCCACTACTGCCCTAACTATCCCATACCATTTCTGCTCCCCAGGGACAGTGAAGCCTTCCATGGTGGTCTTCAGAGTCTGTCATATATTTTGAGATACACTCTAGGACCTCCCTGGTAGTCTAGGCTGAGGGAGTATCTCCCTATGTGGAATGGGCTCCCAAAGTCCATTCCTATTCTAGGGATGAGTACTTATCTACTACAAGAGTCTCCATAGATTTCTGATTCAATTTTTTGTGCCAATACCAAGCTATTTTCAGAACTATAGCTCTGTAATAGAGTTTGACACCAGGCATGGTGATGCCTCCAGAAGTTCTTTATTGTACAGTGTTGCTTTGGCTATCCTGGGTCTTTTGGTTTTCCATATAAAGTTGAGAATTGTTCTATCAAGGTGGGTGAAGACTTTTGCTGGGATTTTATGGGGATTGCATTGAATCTGTAGATTGCTTTTGGCAAGATTGCCATTTTTACTATGTTGATCATACCTAAGAACATGGGATATCCTTCCATTTTCTGTTATCTGATTTGATTTCTTCCTTTAGAGACTCAAAATTCTTACTGTACAGGACTTTCCAGTTTTTGGTTAGTGTTACTCCAAGGTATTTTATGTTGTTTGTGGCAAATGTAAAGGGTGATTTTTCTCTTATTTCTTTCTCCTTGAATGTATCATCAGTATATAGTAGGGCTACAGATTTTTTGAGTAAAAAAACCAAAACCACAGAGAATCACTATCTCAAAATCCCCCAACAAAATGAGAAATCAAAAGAAATAATCCTAACAGTGTCCAAGGCTCCTAACATCTCTTCTCTGAAAAGAGAGTTTTCCTGTGTTTCTGGTGAGACCAGTTTTCAATCTTAAGCAGATATTTTTGTGTTTAGATTTGTAAAATCCCTATTTATTACTCCTACATACTCCGTGTGTGTGTGTGTGTGTGTGTGTGTGTGTGTGTGTGTGTGTGGTGTGTATTTGTGTGTTTGTTTGTCTGATGTTTATGTGTTTATATTTCTGTGATGGTGGGCATATAATGATACATTTGCATTTACGTACAGGTGTTCTGGACTGAAGTCATAGTAGGTTACTGTGGGGCAGCATAATAAAAAAATATTTAAAGCCAGAGAGACTTGTACCTTCTACCTATCTCCAGGAGGAAATATTGTGACGTGATGAGTTTGGTCAGTTTAGAATTTGAAGATGTAATAGATTGTGACAGACAGATCTGTGTTTCCTGGCAAATGAGACAGAAATCTCTCTGACCATATCATGGGCCCAAGATACAGGGAGCACCTGAGATGCAGTTTTGCACATGGGGATTTTAATATCCTAAGTTATGTGCCATTGTACAACTTTTACTGTCATCATACAATGGAGTTGATTCTCCAGCTGAGCTTATGACAAAAGGTTTGGGCATTTCCAAACAACTGGAACTGTTCAACAACAAGAGGGTACCTAATCTCACTAAATATAGTCTGTGAAGGACCTGCTCCAAGTCTTTTATTAGTATATTTTCTCTTCCCTAAGAAGTAAAATCCTATTGTGTATTCTCTATTTAGTTCTGTACTCCACTTTTTATTTGGTGTTTTGGAGACTAGTTTCTTCAGTTCTTTGTATATTTTAGAAATCAGCCCTGGGCTACATGTGGGGTTGGACAAGATCTTTTCCCATTCTGTGGGATGCTGTCTGTCTTGTCTTGTTAACTCTGTCTTTTGCCTTACAAAGTCTTCTCAGGTTCAGTAGGTCCCATTAGCGAATTGTTGATCTGAGTGTCTGTGCTACTTTTATTGTCAAGAAGTGGTCTACTGTACAAATTCATTCAAATCTACCTCCCAATTACCTTGCTAAGAGGTTGGTTTGGCTAGATTTATATTGAAGTTTTTGATCCAATGGAATTGTAGTTTAGTCAATAGAGGAGACTACAATGGCTAAAAGACACTAAATATCCATTCATCTGGGAAATTTAAATCACAAATTGGAGGTATCATCTTAAACTAGCCAGAATGGCTACAGAAATAAACATCAAGGATAGTTTATGGTGGAGAAAGGCGAATGGCACTCTGTTGCTGCTGGGAGTAAAAACTTGTATAAACATTTTGGCAGTTAGTATGGCTGTTTTTCTGCATATTGGGTATCAATCTATTTCATCAGCTAGCAATTCCACTCTGGCATATACTCAAAGGATGTACATTTATATAACATGGACATCTGTACAGCTATGTTCATAAGAGCAGTATTTATAATAGCAAGAACCAGGAAACAACAAAGATGTCCCTTGACAAAAAAAAATGGATAAAGAAAATGTGATGCAATTAATCAATGGAGTAGTACTCAATAGAAAAAAAAACAATGAAACAAATGGATGGAACTAGAAGAAAGCATCCTGAACTAGGTAACCCATACATCCAAAGACAAACATGGTATGTAGTCCATAATGTACAGCTATTAGACATAAAGAAAATGATAAATTGCCTATAATCCACAAGTCCAGAGAAGCTAGTAATAAGTAGGACACTAATTGAGACTTACATCCTTCCTCAGATTATGGGAAAGGCACAGATATCCTGAATAATTTTGGAGCATGGGGAAGAACGTGGTTGGTATGAGAAAGAAGAGGGGAGAAGAGGAGGCAATAGTAGAACCTGAGGGATCAGGAAGATTGATTATGTGGAAGAATAAATGAGAGCAAGAAAAGAGGTACCTTAATAGAGGCATAAATTACAGGTTTAATGAGAAATATGGCACTAGGCAAATGTCCAGGGATCCACAAGGAAAATCCCAGCTAACAATCTAAGCAATAATGGAGAGGCTACCTTAAATGCACTTCCCCTAGAGCCTTCTAGAGCCTTCATCCAGTAGCTGATGGAAGCAGAATAATATACGCAAATCTAAACAGTGACCTGAACTCCTGGAATCCAGTTGCAGAAAGGGAAGAATGATGAGGAAATGGGTCATTACAAGTCTGGAGAAACCCACAGAAACAGCTGACCTGACCACATTGCAGCTCAAAGACCCATTCTGAAAACTTGCGAGCCATCATAGTACCAAGTCAGCCCTTTTCAATGTGCATTTCTCTTGGGAGATGTGGGTACTCTATGGGCCTCTGGCAGTGTAACCAGTATTTATTCCTATCACACAAATGGACTTTGGGAGTCCCTTCCCTATGGAGGGCTACTCTGTCATCCAAGATACTCTGGGGAGTACTAGGCCTTTCCCCAAAGGATGTGACAGACTTTGATGATCCCCCATGAAAGCCCTCACCGTCTCTGTGGAGAAGGGAATGGATTGGGATGGGGGGTTTTGGGAGCATGTGAGTACGGAAGGGAGAAAGAATGGGATTGTTATGTAAACAAAATAGATTGTTTCTAATTTAAATAAAAATTCATAAAAATTGGAAAGAAAAGAAAAAAATTATACAGATAAGATGTGATGGTGGGATATATATATATATATATATTATATTAATATATATATAGTATTTCTCATAGTGGTTGATGAACTAAACACTGATGATTGAGTAGCCAGGTAGGAATATAGACAGTGCTACCCCAAGAAGGCTGGGGAGAAGAAGGGAGATAGAGCCTGAGAAGAGATGCCATGCTTCTGAAGAAGTAACATGCCAGAAAATGGGTAAGCCATAGTCACATGGCAATACATAGATTAATAGAAATCAGTTAATAATTGAAACAGAACTAGCCAATAAGAAGCTCTTACCAATTCATCAATAGTTTAATAATTAATGTAACATTTGTGAGTTTGTTTGGGGCAAAGTGGAATTGGAACCTTGTGTAACAGACACTTCCATCTTAATATACTTTATTCCTACCTCTCTGCCTAGTAATGTACTTATCATCCACTGTCACCTATAATCCCCTAGTATACAATATCCTTCTGACTCTGTATGCAGAAGGAACTAAGTAGTCAGCAACAGGTTTGCCTTGATTCTATTGGTGGAAAGTGAGAATAGGATATCTCCAAGTTAAAGAGAAAATAAATTATACATCAACAATTATCTCAAGAGACAGGTGATAGTTCCTGTAGGCTAGGTCCTCACAGTTGTTTATGGAGAGGGGATCAGCTGAATTACAAAAAGCATTTCTGGAGTGAAAAAGGCAACTTCCTATGTAACCACCCCCTTCTCATACAGAGGTCACAAAAGGATAAGTGTCAAGTTAAGGATGATGATATAAGTATGCAAGGATTTTTTTTTTTATTTTTCCATTTCATTTTCAATTTCTTTAAAGAATTTCCAAAGGCTATGTAGTGTGTATTTAGAGTTTCAAATGAATCAAATCTTTGGTCTTAGTAAAAGCAAATGTAGGACACATGCCACAATTCTGATGGTCAATCTGAATTATTATATTTTTGGTTGTATTGGGATATTGGTATTGTAGAATTATAGCTGTTTGAAGAAGGAAAAGTTCTTAATCTTAGCTACTAATAGAATGAAGCTCAGCAAGTTTTCTAATTGACTAGAATACAAGAAGTCCTGGGTTCAATCATCATGGTGCAATAGCTATATTTTGTATTTGAGGCCTGTAATCCAAATGTCAGTATAAGAGGCAAAAATATGTGAAGGACATACTTAAGTATAAACTTAATTTTAGCTCAGCCAGGGTATCTGAGATCCTGCTTCAAAATATATAAACATAATATTATAAAGGTAAATATAATAGTCATAGGATCCTTATTTATTTGATTAATAATTGTTGGATTTTATTGAGAGATGTTGTCATGTGATTCAGGATGGCCTTTGACTCCTAATCACAATTTATTGACCTACAATGTCATTGCTAGCATCACAGTCTTGTCTCACTTTGCATGATAAAATAATGGTGTAAAAGTTGAAGTGGACACACACACACACACACACACACACACACACACACACACACACACACACAAACACACAATATTTAGTTATTTTATGAGAGCCATCTCTAATAAGAATTCTTTTTTTTACTTATAAACCATGCTTGCATGATTAATTAACATAAAGAGAGTTCTCAAAAGAGAAAACACAAAAATAGGATTTGTAGGACCCAATATAATCACATGAATACATTTGCAAAGTTGAAATTTGCAAGAAAATATTCAAGTCCAGAATTTTTTGCTTCTCTACAGTAATAAATATACATCACTTCCTTTATGGACTATTGAAACTTTTCACAAAGTGAAGCTTGATCTCTCTATCTCTAAAAATATACTCAAAATTCCATAAAAACAATCATCTGTTTTCTCATGTTATCTTGCACTTCAAGTCCAGCAATATAAAACTACATGGCAACACTACTCATATAAAAATCTAATTTATATATCACTGTGTACTGAAACTGGATTCAATTCTTTGTTCAGTAAGGAAAATTTCAATGGTACTTCTATTGTCCTTGAGGAAACAATTTAATACTTTTCCAAACTAATACCTTCTAAACACTGGCACTTTGCACAAATTTGTCTCTGTTTCTTTCAAATAGCTTCTTTCCCAAGAATTTTTTGCTCATCTTCTGACATGAAATCATTACTAAGTTGTGAGTAATTATGGCAGTTCTTCGTAATATTAAAATCCTGGCTAAAATAAGCTGTTTCATGTGCTTTCTGAGATGCATCTGCCAATGCATTTTATCCTGGCCCCATACCCTCCCTACGAATTTGTCCCTTTACAAATGGGACTGCCTTCATGGACCAAAGGTGCGTATTCTAATGAACATGCCTCAACCTGTAGGGACGGTGACTGACTGAAGAAGCCCCATGACTTCCTAGGGCCTTTAGGAATCTTGTACAACCGAAACAACTCTCCTGGTTCTAAGAAGGTAGGCCATGTCACCTGATTTGTGTGGAAGAAGTCCTACAAAATACCTTGTGTGGAAGAAGTCCCATCAGATACCTTCAGAATTCACATGTGTGAAGTCACAAATTAAGGATAAATTGTTGAGGCGCCTTTTTAACAACATCCCCAAATGGGATGGTGGACAAATTTTTCTCAGCATTTCTAATACCTGTGCCCTAGTAACAGAGTTCTGGCTCCTAAAAACTTCCCATGCTTTACCCCTACTCTTAACCACTCCAACCCCTGAGGCCCAATTCCCTTCCCCCATCCTGTGATTCTTACATAGCCTCAGTCATGTTGGATATCGGGTTCTCTGTCTCTTGGCTTGCTCCAGGTATTGTGGTTTCTCATCCTTGTATTTCCCCCTCTCAACCCCATCAACCTCTCATGGCTTGCTTCACTCAGGACCTTCCCACATATCTCTGGCTATTTCTTCCTCATTTGTAAATAAACCTTCTCATCCCTCTTAACTAAGTACATACCAGTATCATATCATTTTTCTTTAGCCATTCAACAGCTTTATTTCACATATATGTGGTGGAAACTGAACAGATCCATGAATGGAAAACCATTTGATAATCAGATGTGGAAGCTATTTAAAAGTACCAAAAAATCTAGTTGTGTAATTTTAAAATTAGTGAGAAACAAATTTTAACACATTTTACAATTTTTGTGTTTAAATGTTTGCCTAAATGCATGTCTGTAGAGCACACGATTTCTTTGTGCTAGTGTGGGCCATAGGCAGACACAGGATCCTCTGCAACTGGAGTTACAATATAGGTGCAGGAGGCACATTCCAAGTCCCAAGGAAGAACAGCCAATCTCCAAACCATTGACTCATCTTTCCAGCCAGTCAACAACTTCAATTAGTCTGGCTTATGCTAGAGGAAACATTAGGTGAAGCAAATGTGAATTTAAAGAAACACACATTTAAGGAAAATCCAAAAGGATAACACATTGTACAGTGCATGAATTTTGCTTGGGAATTGGTTGTTTTTTTTAAGGAAAATTGTGCTGTCATTTTCAGTCAATTCATATTCCTGAAAGTTACTTTGTAGCATTGCATTTCAGCTTTGGTCCCTTGTTTTGTAAATGCTTTAAAGTGGTGTATACAAACAAACATGTTTTTCTTTGAATCCTATTCTCAGATGGGGGAACTCAACTTACTTATATTCTCCACAATGACTGAAGCTGCACTCTTTCCAAAATCAAGATTTTGACCTGCGGCAGTGGCTCATTATCCAAAACTGCTTTCAGAAGGACACATAGCTGCACAATGGCCATGAGAAGGATCTGTGAGATGAACATCAAAATGTGATCAGATGGTAAGATCTTATTTTACCCAGTAAAGCCAGCATCTGACCTGGAGTATCATACCATGTTTTAAAACAGATATTGTGAATTTAATTAATGTCACAGTTGTGTAGGCATAGAAACGTTTCTTTATATAACCCCACTTACTTGACCTGGACACATTAAGAGTCACTACACACACAGAAGTCCTCTATACATTAGGTGCCTGCCATTTAATGTAAGACATAGGAGAGTGCAGTATCCCAGGCATCCATTACATTATCATCATCATCATCATCATCATCATCATCATCATCATCATCATCATTATTAACTTAGCTTTGCAGCAGAGAGATTCTTTACATTCCTGACTTACCTAGAACTCTATTTCCAGATAGGTCTCGCCTCACACTAAGAGTTTCACCTTCTTCTTCCTCTAAACTGTTGGGATAAAAGACATGCAGCCACTTTGCCAGCTAACTTTTCATTTTTTACCTAAGCAACTTGTCATGGCCAATATCAACGGGTGCCAGAATGGCTAGTGTGCATAAGTCCAAACTATTTGTTTTCATTCACAGAGCTTGGTTGTCTGTGAAGCCTCTTTCATGAAACAGCAAGGTCAGGCAAAACTGGCGAACTCCCCGCACCAGTAGAGAATGCTGATCGCGAGCACACCTCTGGAATGCCAGGGGAGAACAGTGTTCGCGAGCTTACCTCTGGAACTTTGATCACTTCCTGGAGCCAACTGCCATTCCAGTTCTGCGCTTGGCCTGCTGGACATGTTCACAGGTCTTGGGAAGAAAAGTCTCTCTCAAAGTATATCGCTTAAACTCTTCCTGCAGCCAGTTGTCATTGGAGTTCAGGAGGTCAGGTTCCACTGGTGAACTCTCCTCTCCAGCAGAGAACCTGATCCAGAGAGCATCTCTGGAACTTTCATCACTTCCTGAAGCCAACTGTCACTCCATGTCTCCTTTTGGCCTGCCGCAAGTGTGCACAGGTCTTGGGATGAAAAGATTCCTTCCTACAAACACAATCGCTTACCCTATTCCTGCCGTCAGTTGCCATGGAAAATAGCCTCTTTGCCTGAGGTAAATAACTTAAGACAGTTTTCTCTGCTCAACTGCCTTAGAAACTACCTTCCCAGAGCAGTGAAGAGAGTCCTACAGGCCTCAGCTAGGCTGTGGCCCTTTGATCAGACATCATGGTCTCTCAGACCTTGGACTACTATCAGCAACCAAGACTAACAAGAGGAGTTTTACAACCCAGACAAAAGCCTGGAGGATTTGACAACCAATAAAGCCCAGAAAGATTTGACACCTCAACAACAGCTGCCACAATCTCTCCCCATATTGCGGTGCAGAGACTCACATGTGGACCAGGAAGATGGCAAGAATTGCACGGAGGTAAGATACACTGACTCTGGACGTGCAGACAGCCAGTACTATACTGCAGGCCCTGAAGTATCTACAGACTGTATGGGCACTTCAAGCTCCACAAAGGAGCTGAGACAGGGCCAGAAAGGAAAGGGACAACTCCTTTTGCAGATCCTAGATACCATGAGAAACACAGTGAGCAGTGATCCCAGTCTGTCTGCTTTCCATCCAGTCATCAGAAAATTACCTAGGTCATCTTTTCTGCCCAGAGCAGAGAAGGCTAAAAGACACTTGGATATGTCTCTCCTCTTGGAAGAGAATGTGGACTGCTGCCTGATTTGTAGTGGACTTGCTGCAAGGTCTTCAGGACCTGGTCCAAGGGATGCACAAGCAAAGAGAACAGGAACTTATGCAGAACCAACTGGACCATCTTCCTCTGATCAACTTGAACTGGTAAACTCCCCATCTAATCAAAAGTCCCTGAAAACGACCCCATGTACAGTTTCAAAATTTGTGTCAGGGATGAGGGTTACCACTGCCTCTGTCCATGGGAGGCAGAGATCTTCCAAATATCTGGAAGACAAACCCAGAAGATTCCCCTCTCCAGAACAGGACCTCATTTCTTTTTCCTGTAGTAAAGCAGACCAAAATCTTTCCATTAGTCCTGAAAGAAAACTTAGGCAAGCTCACACAGACCAAGCATATCCAAAATCTACAAATCTAGAACAAAAGATTTCTAAGCAATTTCCATTTGCAAATGTGGGGCTGACCAATAATTTTAAACCAGTTAATACATTAAAAAGTTTGCCATTTTATAAAGAGAATCCCCATTCCTACCTGACTATACAAGCGGCTACTGGCAGGTCTCTAGTACCACCCACAAGTGAGGGAGGAGTTTTGGATGGTACCTCACGTTCAGAGAAGTATGTGAATAAACTTTGCTTTACCCATTGTTCTTTTCACCCCCTGCAGTTCACTGAAGGTCCTATAACATTATCCATTCCTGCAGGCTGGACATGCAAACATATGCCCTACCCAGAGGAAATGGTCACTCATACATCCACTTACAAAGTGGGGCCTAGGCTTTCTTCATCTAGGAGAAGCAGATTGAAACATGAAACCACAGTACCACGAAGCCTCAGTAGATTTAAACCAGAACGCAATGCCCTAAATTTGCAAAAATATTACCCACAAACTCCCTGCCCTTCCTTAAAAGCTAAGGGACACCTAACAACAAACACTTACAATGAATGGGACACAGATAGCTTAATGGGGACATCTGATTCTCCAGACATTACTTCTTCCTCAAAAGAGATCCAGGTTAATTCTAAATCTACTGGAGGGGCCTTAGCATCATTCACAATGGAGGGAGGAGATGTGGCCAATGCTTCCCCCACAGAGAGAGCTGTGGACTTATATTGCTGTGCCCCTGACACTCTTCAGCCTTTTCAGTTCAGTCAAGGAACAACAGAACTTTCCATACCTGTAGATGGAACACTCAGACATATGCCCTCTCAGGTGGAAGAGCTGACACATTCTCCCTCTATAAAAGAGGACCCTAGGCCATTCTCTTCTATGAAGTCCATAATTCATCAGGTAGCCACTGCACAAGGAAGCCTAAATAGATCACAACATGATGACAATTGCTCAGGACAGAAATCAAATGACCCACCAACTACTACAAATTTTTTAATAGCTGAGGAAGGACTAACACCCAATACAAAAGATGAATTGGATTTTGACATTGTTCTGAGTACATCTGGGTCTCTAAAGCTTCCATTATCCTCAGAACAGGCAGAGGATAGGTCCATCTCTTCTGGTGAAGCCCAAGCACATTCCAGATGGGAGGAAGGTTCTTTGGATAATCTTTTACATTCAGAGTGGTCTCAGGAACCATTTTCCTCTGGTCCTTGTTCTTTTGGGCCCTTGCATTTCACTCATGACCTGTAACACTATCCATTCCATCGGACTGGCATATACACATGCGCCCTACCCAGATGAAGGTATCAATCATTCTCCTTTTTACAAAGTGTGGCCCAGGGATTCCCGCTCTAGGAGAAGCAGATTGAAACAGGAAATGACTGCACATGGAAGCCTCAGTAGATCAAAACCAGGACGCAATTGTCTAGAGTTGCAAAAATATGACCCACAAACTCCAAGCCCTGCCTTACAAGATGAGAGGGTGCTAAAAAGAAACACTTACGATGAATGGGACACTGATATTTTATTGGGGACATCTGAGTTTCCAGAAACTACTGCATCATCAAAAGAGGTCCAAGTAGTTTCCACATCTACTGGAGAGGGCTTAGCACCATCCACATTTGAAGGAGGAATTCTGGATTATTTCACCCATGCACATATTGTTGTAGACAGATTTTGCTCTGTCACTGACTCTTTTCAGCCTTTGCAGTTCAATCAAGGAACAACAACACAGTCCATACCTGTAGAGTGGATGTTCACAAATATGCACTCTCAGAATGAAGAGCTGACACATTATCCCTCTATAAAAGAGGGCCCTAGGCCATGCTCTTCAATGAAATCCAGAATTCAACAAGCAGCCACTGCACAACAAAGCCTGAATAGTTCAGACCCTGATGACATTTGTGCAGGCCAGAAATCCTACAACCAACAACCTCCCACCAATGCCTGAAGAGTTGAGGGAGTCCTAACATCCAACACAAAAGATGGATGGGACTTTGACATTGTTCTTGGTACATCTGGGTCTCTAGACCTTCCAATATCTGAGAGCAGACACAAGTTGCTTCCATCTCTATTGATGTGGCCAAAAAAGAGTCCACAAGTAAGGGAATTCTGGGTAATCTGTCAAATTCAGAGGTGTGTTAGGAACCATTTTGCTCTGCTATGGATCTTTTCTGCCCTTTCAGTCCACTCAAGGGCCTATAACATTTTCTATTCCTGCAGATTGGACATACACACATATGCCCTTCTCAGAGGAAGAGATCACACATTCTCCCTTATACAAATTGGGTTCCAGATGTTCCACCTCTAGGAGAAGCAGATTGAAACAGGAAACCACAGTAGAAAGAAGAGTCAGTAGATCACATCGAGATCACAATGGCATTGCACAGCAATCCTATGACCCACAAAATCCATGCAATGCCTTTAGAGCTGAGGGAGGCCTAAAACCATGCATATCTGATTAATGGTTAATTGGAATTACCATGGGGCCATCAGAGTGTTCAGACTTTCCTTCATCCTCAGAAGAGGCCCACGATATTTCCAGCTCTCCTGGAGGGGCCTTAACAACATTTACAAGTGAGAGAGGAGGTCTGGCTGAGGATTCTCCTGTAGAGGGTTCACTGAAACAATTTTGCTCTGTCCCTGATTCTTCTCAGCCTTTGAACTTCACACAAGGGCCTACAAAATTGTCTATTCCTGTAGATTGGAAGTTCACACATAGTTCCTCTCAAGTAGAAGAGTTGACAACTTCTTCTTTTTTCAAAAAGAACCCCATGCCACCCTCTTCTACGAAAAGCAGTATTCAACAGAAAGACACAGCACAAAGAAGAGTCAATAGATCACATCCTGATGCCAATTCCTTAGAACATAATTGCAATGACCCAAAACCTTCCACCTCTTCTTTAACAGTTGAGGAAGGCCTAACATCCAACATAAAAGATGAATGGGACTTTGACATTGTCCTTGGTACATTTGGGTCTCTAAACCTTCCTTGATTTCCAGAACAGGAACAGGTTACTTCCATGTCTACTAGCAAAGCCCAAAAAGAGTCCAAATGTGTTATAGCATATTTAGATGATTCCACACCTTCACAGGGATATCCGGATTCATATTGCCCTGTCCATGGTTATTTTGGGCCCTTACAGTTCACTCAATGGCCTGTAATATTATCCATTCCAGCAAATTGCACATACACACATATGCTCAAACTGAACGAAGATATCACTCACTCTCCCTCCTACAAATTGGGGCCCAGGGTTTCCTGCTCTAGGACAAGGAGATTGAACCATGAAACTAAACCACGAGGAAGTCTCAATAGATCAAAAGCAGATCAAACTGGCCCAGAGTTGCAAAAACACAACAAACCAACTCTTTTCACTGCTTCACGAGCCGAGGGAGTCATAATACCAAACCAATTCTTATAAATGGGACAATGATATTATAATGGGGACATCTGATTCTCCAGATATTCCTGAATCCTCTCAAGAGGCCCAGGTTTCTTCCAGCTCTACTAGAGGCGCCTTAACATCATCCACAATTGAGGGAGAAGTTCTGGATTATGCCTTTCCTTCAGTGGAGGACCAATTTTGCTCTGTCCCTGACTCTGTACAGCCTGTGACCTTCAATCAAGGACAAACAACACAGTCCATACAGGTAGATTGGACTTTCACACATATGCCCTCTCAGGTGGAAGAGCTAAAAACTTCTCCCTCTATAAAAGATGACCCCAGGCCATCCTCTTGTATGAGAACCAAAATTCCACAGGCACCCCCTGCACAAGGAAGTCTGAATAGATCACATTCTGCTGACAATTACTCAGGCCAGAAATCCAATGACACACAGCCTCCCACCAATGTCTTAACAGCTGAGGGAGGCCTAATATTCAATACAAAAGATAAATGCGACTTTGACATTATTTTTGGAACATCTGTGTCTCTAGACTTTCCTATAATGTCAGAAGAGTCACAGGATGCTTCCCTCTCTACTGGAGGAGCAAAACAAAGTGCATAATGGAGGGAGCTCTCAATGATCCCTCACATTCAGAGGGTTCTGGTTCTGGAAATTTTCTTCCCTGAAAGTTCACTCAAGGACCTATAACACTATCCATTCTTGTAGACTGGATCCATACACATATGCCCTCTATACAGGAAGAGATCACTGATACTCCTTTTTACAAAATGGGATCCAGACATTCTTCCCCTAGGAGAAGCAGATAGAAACTAGAAACCACCGTAGAAGGAAGCCTCAGTAGATCACATCAGGGTCACAATGGCATTGCACAGCAATACTATGACCCACAAACTCCATCCAATTCATTAAGACTGATGGAGGCCTAAAACCTAGCATTAGTATTACCATGAGGACAGATATTTATTCACCCTCAGAAGAGTCCAATTTAGTTCTTAGTCTACCGGACAGGCTATAACATTATCCACCCATGAGGAAGAAATACTTGCTTATTGCTCCCCTGCAGAGGCCTCAGTGAACATATTTTTCACTGTCCCTGATACTTCTTAGCCTTTGTACTTCACTGAAGGGACTATAACACTGTACATTCCTGTAGACTGGATGCTCATACATATGCCCT
The DNA here is from genome assembly GCF_003668045.3 of Cricetulus griseus. Taxonomy (NCBI): domain Eukaryota; kingdom Metazoa; phylum Chordata; class Mammalia; order Rodentia; family Cricetidae; genus Cricetulus; species Cricetulus griseus. Next base: position 19,163 of record NW_023276817.1, read on the forward strand.
CCGATGTATAATAGACAATACCTTTGGCCACATACAAAAGTGGCCCAATGTTGTCATCCTCTATGAGAAGCAGATCTATATTACAAACTACAACATGAGTAAGCCTCATTGGATCAGCACCAGTTTACCATGGCCTGTACCAGAAAATCATTGACCCACAAACTCCTTCGCCTTCCTTAAAAGCAGAGAGAACACTAACATTTAACCCATCTGATGGATAGGACTTTGTCATTCATCTTGTGTTTTCCTTTTCTGCGGTCTTCCCTTCATCTTCAATACAGGCACAGGTTTACTCCAACAGTGTGGGAGAGGTCCTGGCAAGTACCACAAGTGGGAGAGGTGTTTGTGATGATGCCTCTCCTTGGAGGGTGATGTGCAAACCTTTTACTCTACCAGGAGTGCTTTTGGCATTTGTTCACTCAAAGTCCTGTATTGTTGTCTATGCCTGCAGACCAGAATTTCACACAGGTGTTATTCCAGGTAGAATAGCTCACCCATTCTCCATCTTACAATGGTTTCTCCATCTGTTCCTCTATTAGGAGAAGCAAATGGAAACAGAAAAACAGTGCAAAAGGAAGCCTCAGTATATCAATAGTGATTAATATGGCTTATGCTAGAAAATCTATGGCCCACAAATTCCCAGATCAGTCATAATACCTGAAGAATTCATCACAACCAACATATTTCATGAAAAGGACTTAACTTTACTCCAGGTACATCTGGGTCCCTAGACATTCCATCATCCTCACATCAAGCACAAGTAACTTTCATCTACACTAAAGACATCTTACCCAATTCTACATGTGTTATATGAGTTTAGAGTGTCCCATACCTACATGCTGGATTGTGGACCACTTTTCCTGTCCCTGATTATTTGGGTCTTTGAAGTTCACACAGGGACCTTTAAAACTGTCCATACTGGCATACTGTATCTTTCAACATCTCCTTTCCTATGAAGATGTCAATTTTCAGTCTACTTCTAGGACTCTGGAAATAATACATTACAAACTAAGGAGAAGAGATGCAAACAGGTAGAACCTCAGCAAGGGAGCATAACAATTTTTCCTTCAGAACAATCAGACATAACAGAACTAGAATGCTTCAGACCCAATCACATTCCCCAAATGGGCCAGAAATGCCCCTTTTCAAGATGATAGCCAAACAGCATGATCATGACTCAATAAGCTATGTGACATATATGTTTAGAACTAATGGCCTACGAAGTGCACAGATGCATATTTCCATTTATATTTATTATATATTTATTATCCCTCATAAGGAGATACCTCAGGTATTCAATCATAGCAAATAAACCTAAGTCACTACCAGGACACAATCTAAACTTCTGATTACCACAGAAGTTTACTGAGAAATACACACTGAGAACCAAGGTCTTCGGACTTTCCTTTAGTAGATCAACAAGCAATGTGACATACATATCTTGATTCAGGTGATCTTAGACATTCGCTAGTCACCAAAATGGGTTTCAGACAAAATAATGTTGAGATTTAGATGTTTGCATTATTCACAGGAGGCAAAAGCTTCCTAAACATTAATCAAGGGAATTTGAGATCTATCCAATCAAGGAGAAGCTAGGTGAGTCAGTTAAATTTCATGTCAGAGGCCCCAGAATTTCATATTAAGTAGAACAAAGGCTTGTATATTCCCATCCAAACAAGTGTTCCTAGAATATATATTTATTCTCAACTGGGACTAAGAAATTCCTGCTCTAATCAGAGGAGGTTAGAGGTACACCTGAGTGCATGACTATAAAATCATGGCTCCTCACTCTTTGGAACAAGAAGAAATGAAGTACTACCCTCAAGGTTCTGAATCTTTCTCTTCCTGTGGAAAGAGGGACAAAGGTAAGACCTAGACTTAAACTCATCAAAACTAACTTTGTAAACCTTCCTGGAATATTCACATATGTGAAATTATCTTATTTCTGCTAACCACATGAGCATAGCATCAGATTTTCAGGAGTGAACTAAGAGTGGCATGCAGGATTCCATATTCAATGGGGAGAATATAGACATTAATTATCTCTACTATATTGTGAGAGATAATATCCTATGAAGAAGTAAGATACAGAGCATAACATCTGTATACCAAGTGATTCTACAATATTAAATGGTGATTAAATAAACCCTATCACTAAACAATGATATAATGACTTATTTGCATTCATGCTAATCTTAGTTCTCCATTGTTTCCAAGGAAAACTAACAGTGATTGAGAACTTCTCCCTCTGTGCTTGGTAGACCTTACATAAACCCTTATCCAAGGGAAATTTGGGCAACACTAATTTGAAGACCCATCACAAATTTAGAAAAGCTAGCTTGAAAACCATGTCATTTAGTAATAAGTTTTCACCAAAATTGGGATGATCCTATTCCTTTTTATAACATCTTTCAAGTTGTTTATAAGTTTGAGAACCTAGGCCCAGGAATTTACAATCAAACTCTGAGAAGAATGTGAAGATTTCACTCGTGCCTTCCATAGAGTTGCCAGAGACAGACGTTTTCTATACTTTAAAGAAGAATTCAAATATGACAAGAATATTCCTGGATCATGCTCTTCCTTAAAAGGTAAATTATGGCATTTACACTTACAACAACACCATTGGAGATACTCTGCCTCCCAAATTTTGCCCGACTTTATTTCATCCTATGAAAAACCAGAGTTAGAACTTCTGCGATTGACCCAAGGAGCTCTCATATTTCCCTTTTCTGAGAATAGGCACATTGATTTCCCTACTTACTGAGAAACATTGTTAATTATAGTGGCAGGTCATAGAGAACAAAGAGAGCAAGAAGAGCCTGGAATCTATCTACTTCCTTCAATTCAATCTGTAAAAACTGTGTTCTCACCATTGCAGCCCAGATCTGTTAGATTGACTGAACACAAATGTATCTATGCAATTTATCTGGAAACAGAAACACAAAATTTTCAAGAATGCCAAGAGTATTGCCATATTTCTTGCATATTCCATTCTAGATATGAACATACTAAATCACAGTGAAAATTTCTAATCTGAGGAGAATATTCTAGGGTATACTGGACTTAATTTTACACGGTATGCAAATGTCTGCTGAAAATGTATCAGACTTTCCCTATGTGGCCAAGGGAGTATAATTCCCACTTTTTTGAGTGTGTCTGATGCACATGGGTCAACTCAGAATTCCTATGTTCTTCATTTTTCCACCTATAACAAAGTGATTATCAAACACTTCTTCCAAAGACAAAGAGTGCACAGACTCCAAGCAAAAAAATGTTTCTTGGTTACTACATAACTACATAATTCCAGCTCTGATAAGCTAGAATGTAAACAGCTGACATTGGGGAAATGTGATAAGCTATCCTTCTGATAATTTTGACTCACACATGAGAACTGTTGTTCCATTATAAAAGAATCTTTGAATTTGACATTGATTTCCAGTAACAGCCTCGTATGAATAATACAGACTGAGACCTTTTTCTGAGGGATTATGGGATATCCCCTGTCTTATGTACTATGCACAACATGTTCTCTAACTAAGTAGTGGTCCTTTGGGCCTTTGTTTTATGATTCTTGTAGTCTGATATTTAAAGTTAGAGATGTTGATCTATGAGAGACTTCGTCTCTGAATAATGTCTAGGCTAGATATACCAGAACCTAGTATTTGCAAACAAAGTCAAGAATTCATGTCATCTATCTAGCCAGTCATCAGAAATGAGAATTCTGCCATTAATACGTAGATCTAAAGGGCTGACTGAAAATAGATGAAGAAAACTTCTCAGCCTGCATCATTCATGGTGTTACAAATAGCATTTCAATGCTAGCTGGTCTTCCCCAGATTCAAGACAACATATGGACATACTAACATCTGAAGAAGTGTTTCAAAACCTGGTTATATATGTTGGGATATTCCTCTACTGCTTATCCCTTTTAAGTCAGGGAAGTATGATTTATGCACCCACTGACCAAGGGAATTCTGACATTCACTTTTGTTTCAGAGATTCTCACAGTTATTCTTTCATAGAAGGTGTCTAGTACTCCCATTCTTCCACTATTACTCCTCATCCTTTTACTTCTAGATAAGGCATAAAACATAGTTCTTAGAAAAAAGTCTGCTTATGACTTTAGAGATACTTTGAGCTCAGAATAAAAACCAAGATATGTGTTGCATCAGATTGGGGGGTAACCCAATGACCATTGAAAATGAGAAAGATTATATTGAAACAAAAGATTTCTTAAACCACAAAGTTGTTCATTAAACAGCAGTGACATTCAATCTAAACTAATTCATGAGACTAACAGATGTCTTTCATTGGTTTAAATATAATTTGCCAAAACTAGAAATCTGCAAAGGTATGTTGAGGCAGGATTTGTTTTGTCTTTCAAAAACATAATATTCTCCAATGAAGAAATGTAAAGATCACTGGTGTCCTGGGGTTCTAGGACTGTGTCAGCTAGTGAAGTGTATGTGTGTCCCTGGGTTCTCCTTTTTTGGGGGACAGTTTTGGGTATATTATTTGTACTGACTAGGCTATTTTTACATGTCTAAAAGAAATTTATTTTCTATGCTCATTAAAATTAGGGTTCTGCTTCACATATATGTTTGACCACCAATATCAAAAATATAGTAGAATTGTTTAGAATTAATGATGATATGGCTTATCTTAAGACACATGAAAAAGCAGGAAAAATAATAGTTTAACATGTGCAAGTCATTGGAAGAAAGTTGTTAATACAGGCTTCTAAAAATTATAACTGGTGTTAAAAAATTTCCACACTAGCCTCTCTCATTCTTTACTCACACAAAAGGACATTATCATACTTCCTTTTGAACCTTAATGCATAGAACCTGTGCTAGTCTAAATGTAATTGCCCCCCATGAGCTCACAGGGAATGGCACTGTTATGAGGTTGGTTTGTTGCTGTAAGTATGGACTTGTTGAAGCAAGAATGTCACTGGGGGTATGCATACTGAAATCTTATATATGCTGAATCCATGAACAGTGTCCCAGACCATTTCCCATTGCCAGTGGTAAAGATGCAAATGCCCAGGTCCATCTATAGCACCATGTCTGCCTATGTTCTACCATGTTGCAACATGAAGATACTTAATAAAACATCTAAAAATGTAAGATACCCAATTAAATGTTTTTCTTTAAAAAAAATTAGCCATAGCCAGAGTGTAGTGGTGCATGGCTTTAATCTAAGCACCCAGGATACAGAGGCAGGTGGATCTCTGTGTGTTTGAGACCAGTCTGGTCTACAAGAACTAGTTTCAGGAAAGACTCCAAAGCCCCAGAGAAAACCTGTCACAAAACATGAAATAAAATATTAGCCATGTACATTTGTCTCTTCACAGCTACAGAAACAAAATATTTTTCAGTACATGATTCATCACACTTTAGAGAGGAAATTTGAAAAACCATGACAAATTTCCATTATACAACATAGTATTATACATAGGCTTGTGAAATTGCTCATCATCTGTCATTAATAGAAAACATAGTATTTAATTATGGCCATTCTTTATTATGTAACATACATAATAACAGCTATTTAACTCATTAACCCCCCAACACCCTCAGAGCCCGGGGCCCATACACTTGCCCTTTCTGGGATCCCTCCATGCTTCCCTCCTGGCTTGCCCCAGTGCCCACCCACTGCTGCCCCCGCCGAGGCTGCACCCGAATCATCCATTCATCTGTTTATATATTCATTCATTCATTCATTCATTCGTTCCTTCGATTTCTTGTTCTTGCTCCACCCTGCTCGCCTTTGTAAACTGCTTCACTGACTTCACTGCTGACACTCCATGGCTTCCAACAGCTCGAGAATGGGTCATTTGTTTACCTGCAATAGTAAAGCTTGCTATGGAGACGGAACTCTGAGCAATGAAACACGAATCTTAGAATGTCCATGAACTAGAAATTTTTTCACATGGTTGGAGAAGCTGAGTGGGGAGACAGAAGAGATGAAGAGGTTCATAGGAATATACCAGATATCAGATAGCAGAGAGGAATTGGAAGGTGACAGAGAGAAGAAGACATCAGGAGTGGGTGGGGATCTGTCTTTTAAAGGGTCCTATAACCTGCCTGCAGACTTAGTATCCATGGAACCATGGACTGAACAAGTGCTGGATGAATGAGCGCACCTTTCCAGGGGTCATGGTCAGGTAGCATGATGCCTCGCCCTTTCATTCCCAACTTCACTGATTACAGAAATTAGGGTTCTTAGAATTGGTAACTTAGGGTATAATGATGTCGAGTTCCAAAGACTGCTTCTTCTTGATGAAGGGTCATTGAACATCTTTGGTGGCCCTGAGCATAGAGGGGTACTTCCACATCCTGGAGTACCTGGTTGCTCCAAGGATTTCAAGAATGTGAGGAACTCTCTTGGTCATCGTAAGCCTCGGCAGATGCCAGCAGTGTAGGAGATGAGATTTACTTTAGAAAAAATATGTTTCTGAAGTCCTGGTGACAGGGGGTTGCATGGTCAGATGAGGGATGGATTTCCCTGGGAAAGGTACAAGATGAGGAGAAAAGGAATCTGGTATCATTGAGGGACTGAATACTCTTTATCTGGAGTTAAACTTTGAACCTTTTTTGGTGGGTCACTTTCAGCCAGCAGGATCTTAGGGGAATACTTTGGTTTTGGCAAAAATGTAAATAGTAGACACATCAGCTGCCTATTTTGATAGAAGCTACTTGGCAGAAAGCATTCACATGTTTCAAAAAGAAAGGTATCTATAGGACAATAAAAAACACATTAATTTCCCCATTTTAGACTGGTTTAGCATGCTCTTCAGTACTCTAACAGACACAGAGAAACACACACAGGAAGGGAGACACTTATAGACAGAGATACAAAACGATCAGATATGGTAGATAACAGTGCTGAGCAAGTCCAGACCTGCTGGTATTCATCATCAAGTTTGCAGAGGGAAAGACAGAAGGCAAGAGAGAGTGTGAGAGATTTGGAGAGAGCAAGAACGAGAGAGAGAGAGAGAGAGAGAGAGAGAGAGAGAGAGAGAGAGAGAGAATAAGAGAAGTTCAGTAAGCTGGCAGGCCCAGTGCAAAGCAGGTAGAGTTGTAGAGGCCCATCAGTGTGAAGCGACATATACAGAAAGACAGAGACAGTGAGAGACCGAGATACACAGAGACAGTGACATGGAGTGATGGAGAGTTATATATGATATGTCAGACAAACAGAAGAGAGACACACAGACATACCATGGCTTAGTGTAGGCTGAAATAAGGGAATACAGAGGATTCTCTATCTGCCTCATGAACCCTGTCCTGCTGCTGATATAATTTGGTGCACCCAAGTAATTGCAGTTCCATGATCCTTCAATCTAATCTAAGATATGGAATTTAAACTTCCTATAAAAAATACCATGCAAAAAAATTTGGTTCAATGTGTGTCTTGTGATTTTCTTGGTCCATTGATGCACATCTTGGGGTATATGACATTCCTCCATAAAAGCATTTGAACAGTTTTTCCATGGTAACAGTAACAGGGAGGATCCCATAATAATAAGATGTATTTCCCATGGGCGAGCCCAAAGAAGGCTTGGTACCCCAATCTAAGAACTCCGAGTCAGCTTGAACTCATGCACAAGGACAGAACAAATTGCCTGAACATTCAATTCAAGACAGAATTCCTAAAAGAGGAGCAAAGAAACTGCCGAAGGCATAATGCTGAAAATACAAATTATTCAGGGAATGTGGTGTTGGACTTCATCCTTGGAATACACACCAACCTGAAGGGTTGTCTCACCGTTTGGTCAGTCGGAGAAAATGATCTCTGCAGTTTCCTGCTCACCAGGCATGGACATGAAGAAAGGTCACAGAGAGAGACGCTCCCTGACTTTCTCAGCAAAGTGTTGTTCTTTTTTTACATTGAAGAGGAAAGTACGAAATGGAAACTGAACACTGAGCAATGGAACACCTATGTTAGAAATTTCATGAACCGAGAATTTCAGACAGGAGGGAGAGGGTGAGTTGTGGAGACAGGAGAAGACATGAAAAGGGGCAGAGGAATAGCAGAGAGCAGATAAATGACAGGAAGTGGAAAGTGAGGGTGAGAGAGAAAGATAGAGAGAGATTCTCAGTTAGCGGGAAGTCCCAGTGCAAATCATGTAGATTTGTGGAGGCCCACCAAGGTGAAGGGACATATACAGAGAGCAGGGGGAAAGAGACAGGACAGGAGTGGTGGCAGAGGGAGGGGGACCCTCTTGTGGAAGCTGAACTGCCACGGATCCTGGGCCTGTCAGAGCCTGCCTACGAATTCGGATCCAGGCATGGCAGATGTAGGAGGAACTGCCACTGGGATTCAGCATGTCAGAGCCTGCCTCCGAACTTGGATCCTGGGGCAAGCAATTGGATGCAGAACTGACACTGGGCCTTGACACATCAAAGAAGGCCGCCATACTCGGATCAGGAGCAAAGATCACTGGTATCAGATGACTCTAAGCAGTGATGATGAATGGAACCAGAAACATCCCCTGGCCTACCTGGGCCAATTGATGGACACAGAATTCCCACTGGACCTTGGCTTGTTGGATCCCACCACCGAAAACAGATCCTGGGTGGGCATCTGGAGGCAGAACCACCACTGGGCTTTGGCTTGCTGGAGCCCATCCCAGAACTCAGATCCAGAGAAGGCCGATAGATGCAGTATTGCCACTGGGCCTTCTCGTGTCGGAAATGCCTGTGAACTTGGAGCTTGGACCAGCAGATTGATGCAGAAATGCAACTGGAATTTGGCGTGTCGGAGCCCACCTCATAACTCAGTTCCAGCTAAGGCAGAAGGGTGCAGAACTAGCACTGGGCCTCATAGTGTCTGATCCTGGGGCCGAACTTGGATCCTGGGCTGGCAGATTGATGCAGACATGCAACTGTGCTTTGGCATATCAGAGCCCACCATATAACTCGAATCCAGGGACAGCTGATGAATTCTGAACTGCCACTGTGCCTCAATGTGTCATATACCACCACCAAACTCGGATCCTGGGCCAGCATATGGATGGGGAACTACCCCTGGGCTTCGGCGTGTCAGAGCCTGCTGCTGAATTGGGATCAGACATTCAGATCACTGGTGTCAGATGACTCTAATCAGTGGCGATGAATGGAACCGGTAACAGCCCCTGGTCTACCTGGGCCAGCTGATGGATACAGAACTGCCACTGGGACTTGCCATTCTGGAGCTCACTGACAAAATCTGATCCTGGGCTGGCAGTTGGAGCAGAACTACCACTTGGCCTCGGCGTTTTGGAGCTTGCCGCTGAACTTGGATCCAGAGCATAGATCACTGGTGTCAGATGACTCTAAACAGTGACGACCAGTGGAAACAGAAACAGCCCGTGACCTCCATGGGCCTGCATATGGACACAGAACTGCCACTGTGCATCGGCGTGTCATATACCACTGCTGAACTTGTATCCTGGGCCAGAATGTGGAGGCAGAATTGCCACTGGGATTTGGCGTGTCAGAGCCCAATGCAGAACTCTGATCCAGGGACGGCAGATGGATGCAGAACTGAGACTGGGCCTTGTGTTGTCAAAGCCTGCCACTGAACTGGGATTCTGGGACCGCAGATGAAACCATAACTGCCACTGGGATTCTGTGTGTAGGAGCTCACCCTGGAATTCGGATCCAGAGCACAGATCACTGTTGTCACATGACTCTAATCAGTGACGACGAATGGAACTGGAAACAGAACCTGGCTTACCTAGGCTGGCAGAGGAAACAGAACTGCCACTGGGCCTCGGCTTGAGGGATCAATCGCAGAACTTGGAACTGGCACACAGATCACTGGTGTCAGATGACTCTAAGCAGTGTGGACAAATGGAAGGAGAAACAGCCCCTGAATGACCTGGTCCAGCAGATGGACACAGAACTGCCACCAGGCCTTGGCGTTTCGGAGCCTGTTGCTGAACTCGGATCCTGGGATGGCAGATGGACACAGAACTGCCACTGGTGCTTGGTGTGTCATAGAATGCAGTTAAACTCGGATCATGGGCACAGATCACTGGTGTCAGATGACTCTAAGCAGTGACAACATATGGAACCAGAAACATCGCCTGGCCATCTGGGCCAGCGAAGGACACAGAATTGCCACTTGGCCTTGCTGTGTAGGATCTCACTGCCGAACATGGATCCAGTGCACAGATCACTGGTGTCACATGACTCTAACCAGAGATGACAACGGGAAGCAGAAACAGCCCCTGGACTCCCAGGTCCGGCTGATCGACACAGAAATGCCAATGGGCCTTGGCGTTTTGTAGCCTGTTGTTGAACTCGGATCAGGAGCAAAGATCAATGGTGTCAGATGATTCTAAGCAGAGATGACAAATGGAACCGGAAACACAACCTGGCTTACCTGGGCTGGCAGATGGACACAGAACTGCCATTGGTCCTTGGTGTGTCCAAGGCTTCCACCGAACTCATATCAAGAACAAAGATCAATGGTGGCAGATAACTGTATGCAGTGACGACTAATGGAACTGGAAACAGAACGTGGTTTACCTGGGCCAGTGGATGAACAAAGAACTGCCACTGGGGGTGGTGTGTAGGATCTCACTGCCAAAACTGGATCCAGTGCACAGATCATTGGTGTTAGATGACACTAAGAAATGATGATGAACGGAAACAGAAATAGCCCCTGTCCTCCATGGGCCTGCCGATTGACCCAGAACTGCCAATGAGCCTCAGAGTTTTGAAGGCTGCTTAAGAACTGGGCCAGCATATGGGTGTAATAATGCTAGTTGGCTTCGGCATTTCAGAGCCTGTTGCCTAACAGCATTGATCGGTTTTTCCACGTTAACAGTAGCAGCTAGATTCCCTAAAACATAATAAGTAATTCCAATGTAGGTGACTGAAGGATGCTCTGTACCCAACATCTCAGAATATGGAGTCAAACTTAACTCATCAACAATTGTTGAATAAATAGTCCCCAAACCGTTGAGAAGATGCAGCGGTTCTAAAAGTGGAGCTAAGGAACTCCCAATGTCGTAAATCTGATACACACATGTGATTCAGCAAATGTGGTGGTGGATCTCTTCCTTGCGATAAAAACTGACATCATGGGGTGTTTCAATGTTTGATCAATCCCAGAAAAAGGTCTCTGCAATGTTTCCCTAAACAGACCCTGGGTATCGAGAGAGTTCACAGAGAGAGAGCCTCCATGGCTTTCACAGCTCCAGAGTTGGTCATTTGTTTACGTGGAAGGGGAAAGCTCTCTATGGAGATGGAACCCTGAGCAATGGAACACGAATCTTAGAAAGTCCATGAACTTTAGATTTTCTGAAATGGTTGGTGAGGGTGAGGGGGGAGACAGGAGAAGAAATGAAGAGTGTCAGAGAAAGATGACAGAGAGAAATAGCAGAGAAGAATTGGAAGGGTACAGTGGGAATAATAAATCAGTTGTGGGATGGCATCTGTCTTTTAAAGGGTCCTATTATCCTGTCTGCAGACTTATTACCCATGTAAAACTGGACTGAACAATGTTCTTGCTGATTGAGTGCACAATTCCAGGTGTCATGAGCAGGAAGACAGATGCCAGGACCTTCATTCCCACCTTCATTTATTATGAAAATTTGGGGTCTTAGACTTGGCAACATTGGGACTAACGATGTCGAATTCTCAAGACTGCTTCTTTTTAATGAAAGGGCATTGACCAACTTTGGAGGCCCTGAGAATAGTGGGGTACTACCACATCCTGGAGTCCCTGGTTGCTCCAAAAATTTCCAGAATGTGTGGCACTGTCGTGGGATGTCAGCAGTGTAGGAGATGAGCTTAAGTTTAGAAAACAAAATATTTCTTATGTCCTGGTGACAGAGGGTTGCATGGTAAGATGAGGGAGTGTTTTCCCAGGGAAGTACAAGACGAGGAAGAGAGGAATCTGGGAACATTGAGAAGTTGAATACTATTTGTCTGGAGTGAATCTTTGGACCTTTTTTCATGGGTCACATTCAGCTACCAGGACCTTAGGGGAATACTTTGGCTTTGGCAAAAACGTAAATATTATACACAGCAGCTGCCTTTTTTTTGATAGAAGCAACTTGGCAGAAAGCACTCACAGGTTTGAAAAAGAAGGGTATCTATAGGACATTAAAAGCCACCTCAATTTTCTCATTTTAGACTGTGTTAACATGCTCCATAGTACTCTGATGGAGAGCAATACACACACACAATGAGAGAGATACATATATACAGACAAAAGGATCAGATTTGGTACAGAACAGACCTCAGCAATCCAGAGCTACTGGTATTTATCCAGGTTGCCGAGGCAAAGAAAGAAGGCCAGACAGAGAGTGAGAGACTGGGAGAGGGACTGGGAGAGGGAGAGGGAGAGGGAGAGGGAGAGGGAGAGGGAGAGGGAGAGAGATAGAGAGGGGGGGAGAGATTAAGAGAGGTTGAGTAAGCTGGCAGGCCCAGTGCAAAGCAAGTAGAGGCCCATCAGGGTGAAGGGACATGTACAGAGAGACAGAGACAGTGAGAGACAGGGATACACGGAAACAGCGACAGGGAGTGATAGAGAGTTAGAGATTATATGTCAGACAAATAGCAGAGAGTCACAGAGACATACCAAGGCTTAGTGTAGGCTGAGATAAATGAATATGGAGGATTCTCTTTCTGCCTCATGAACTCTGTCCTGCTGCTGACATAACTTGGTGCACCAAAATACCTGCAGTCTCATGTCCTTTAATCTAATCTAAGATAGGGATTTTATACTTCCTGTAAGAAGCTACCATGCAGAACACAAATTTGTTTCAGTAATGTGTGTCTTGTGATTTTCTTGGTCCATTGATGCACATCTTGGGGAATATGACATTACTCCATAAGAGCATTTGAACAGTTTTTCCAAGGTAACAGTAACTGGAAGGATACCTTAATCATAAGATGTATTTCCCATGGAAGAGCCCAAAGAAGGCTTGGTACTCCAGATCTCAGAACTCAGATTCAACTTGACCTCATGGGCAAGGGCAGAGGAAAACGCCTGAACATTCAAGTTGATACAAAATTCCTAAAAGAGGAGGGAAGAAACTGCCAAAGGCATAATGCTGAAAACACGAATGATTCAGGGAATGTGGTGTTGGACCTCATCCTTGGAATACACACCAATCTGACGGGGTATCTCACTGTTTGGTCAGCCTGAGAAAATGCTCTCTTCTGTTTCCCGCACACCCAAGCATGAGCATGGAGAGGGGTCACAGAGAGAGACCCTCAGTGGCTTTCTCAGCTATAATGTTGTTCTTATTTTACATTGAAGGGAAAAGTTCAAAATGCATACTGAACACTGAGCAATGGAAGGCCTACCTAAGATATTTCATGAACCGAGGATTTGAGAAGGGGGGGAGGGTGAGTTGGGGAGACAGGAGAAGAGACAAAGTGGGTCAGAGGAATAGCAGAGAGCAGATAAATGCCAGGAAGTGGAAAGTGAGGGTGAGAGAGAAAAATAGAGAGAGAGATATTCTCAGTTAGCAGGCAGGCCCAGTGCAAAGCAGGTAGATTTGTAGAGGCCCATCAGGGTAAAGGGACATATACAGAGAGCACGGGCCAAGAGATGGGATGCAAGCTGGGACAGAGAGGGGGGGACCCTCCTGTAGGTCCTGAGTCACCCACGTGAGCCTGCTTCCGAAAGAGGATCCTAGGATAGCAGATGGACACTGAACTGCATCAGCCTGGGCATGTCAGAGTCTGCATCTGAACTCGGATCCAGGCCTGGCAGATGTAGGCAGAACTGCAACTGGGACTGAGCATGTCAGAGCCCGCCTCCGAACTCGCAATCTGGGCCAGCATTTGGATGCAGAACTGACACTGGGCCTTGATGCGTCAGAGCTGGCTGTCAAACTGGGATCAGGAGCAAAGATTACTGGTATCAAATCACTCTAAGCAGTGATGCCAAATGGAACCAGAAACATCCACTGGCCTACCTGGGCCAGTTGATGGACACAGAATTGCCACTGGACTTTGGCTTGTCACATCCCGCCGCTGAAATCAGATCCTGGGTGGGCAGATGGAGGCAGAACTGCCAATGGGCTTTGTCATTTGGAGCCCATCCCAGAACTCGGATCCAGAAAGGCAGAGAGATGCAGACTTGCGACTGGGCCTCGTCATGTTGGAAACGCTTCTGAACTTGGATCTTAGGCCCGCAGATTGATGCAGAAATGAAACTGGGCTTTGGTGTGTCGGAGCCCACCGCTGAACTTGGGTCCAGGAAAGGCAGACGGATGCAGAACTGCCACTCTGCCTCAGTGTATCATACACCACCACTGAACTTGGATCCTGGGCCAGTATATGGATGTGGAACTAACATTGGGCCTCAGCGTGTCAGAGCCTGCTGCCAAATTGGGATCAGGCACTCAGATCACTGGTGTCAGATGTCTCTAATCACTGATGATGAATGGAACCGGAAACAGCCCCTGGTCTACATGTGCCAGCGGATGGACACAGACCAGCCAATGTGCCTCTGCATTTCAGAGCCTTTTGCCGAATTCGGATCCTGGGCTAGCAGATAAACACAGAACTGCCACTGGGTCTTGGCGTGTCATATTCGGCTGCCACACTCGGATCCTGGGCCAGCATATGGATGCAGAACTACCACTGGGACTCGGCGAGTCAGAGTCCAACTCAGAAATAGAATCCTGTGTCGGCAGATGGAGGCAGAACTACCACTTGGCCTTGGCGTGTTGGAGCCTGTCGCCGAACTTGGATCCAGGGCACAGATCACTGGTGTCAGATGACTCTAAGCAGTGACGATGAATGGAACCAGAAACAGCCCCTGACCTCCATGGGCCTGCAGATGGACACAGAACTGCCGCTGGGACTTGGCGTGTCGTATACAGCCACCAAACTCGGACCCTGGGACAGCATATGGATGCAGACCTGCCACTGGTCCTTGGCATGTCAAAGCCCACTGCCGAACTCAGATCCTGGGACTGCAGAAGAAACCATAACTGCCACTGTGATTCTGTGTGTAAGACCTCACCCTGGAACTCAGATCCAGAGCACAGATCACTGGTGTCAGATGACCCTAATCAGTGATGACGAATGGAACTGCAAAAATAACCTGGCTTACCTGGGCCAGCAGATGGACACAGAACTGCCACTGGGCCTCAGCATGTCGTATACCGCCACTGAACTAGGATCCTGGGCCAGCATATGGATGCAGAACTGCCACTGGGTCTTGGCATTTCAAAGCCCACCCCCGAACTCAGATCCTGGGACTGCAGAAGAAACCATAACTGCCACTGTAATTCTGTGTGTAGGACCTCACCCTGGAATTCAGATCCAGGGCACAGATCACTGGTGTCAGATGACCCTAATCAGTGATGACGAATGGAACTGCAAAAAGAACCTGGCTTACCTGGGCCAGCAGATGGACACAGAACTTCCACTGGGCCTAGGCATGTCCAAGCCCGACACCAAACTCGGATCAAGAACAGAGACCACTGGTGTCAGATGACTCAAAGCAGTGATGATGAATGGAACCAGAAATAGCCCCCGGCCTACCTGGGCAAGTGGATGGACACAGAACTCCCACTGGACCTCGGTGTGAAGGAACTCGTTGCCAAAACTGGATAGAGTGCACAGATCACTGGTGTTAATGACACTAAGCAATTACGATGAATGGAACCAGAAACAGCCCTTTGACTCGCTGGTCTGGCAGATGGACACAGAACTGTCCCTGAGCCTGGCATTGCAGAGAACGCTGTCTAATTCGGAAAAGGCACATAGATCACCTTGGTCAGATGACTCCGCTACTTGGGCCAGTGGATGGACAAAGAACTGCCACTGTGCCTCAGCATTTCAGAACCCATTGCCAAACACAGATCCTGCCCTGGCAGATAGACACATAGCTGCCAGTGGGTCTCGGCGTGTCTTGAGGTCATTGCTGAACTCGAATCCATTGCACAGATCACTGGTGTCAGATGACTATAAGCAGTGACAACAAAAGGAAGCAGAAACAGTGCCTGGACTCCCTGGTCCAGCAGATGGACACATCCTGTTGCTGAACTCAGATCCTGGGTTGGCAGATAGACATAGAACTGCCACTGGTCTTTCGCGTGTCTGAGAAAGCTGTTGAACTTTGATGAGGCACATAGATCACTGGTGTCACGTGACTCTAAACAGTGACAATGAATGGAATCAGAAACAGCCCCTGACCTCCATGGGCTAGCAGATGGACACAGAACTGCTACTGGGCATAGGTGTGTAGGAGAACCCCTTCGAACTCGGTTCTGGAGCACAGATCACTGATGTCAGATGACTCTAAGAAGTTACTGCGAATGGAACCAGAAACAGCCCCTGAACTCCATGGGTCGGCAGATGGGTACAGAGAAATGCAACTTGGCCTCTGTGTGTAGGATCTCCCTGCCAAACCTGTGTCCAGTGCATAGATCACTGGTGTTAGATGACTCTAAGCATTGATGATGAATGGAACCAGAAACATCCCCTGACCTCCAATGCCCGGAAGAGGGACACAGATATGCCACTGGGCCTCGTTGTATAGGAGCTCCCTGCCAAAACTTGACCAGTGCACAGATAACTGGTGTTAGATGACTCTAAACAATGACGATGAATGGAAGCAGAAACAGCCCCTGACCTCCAAGGGCCAGCAGATGGACACAGAACTGCCACTGGGCCTTGGCCTGATGGAGCCATTACCGAATTTGGATCTGATACACAGATCACTGGTGTCAGATGACTCTAAGCAGTGACGATGAATGGGACCAGAAACATCCCCTGACTTCCATGGACCTGCAGATGGACACAAAACTGCCACTGGGCTTTGTAGTGTGGGAGCCCAATGCAGATTTTGGATCCTGGGCTGGCAGATTGAATAATAACTGCCAGTGTGACTCTGCGTGTAGGAGCTCGCCCCGGAACTCAGATCCACAGCACAGATAACTGGTGTCAGATGACTCGAATCAGTGAAGACGAATGGAACTGGAAAAAGAACCTGATTTACCTGGCATGGCAGATGGATACAGAACTGCCACTGGGCCTCAGTGTGCCATATGCTACCGCCGAACTTGGAACCTGGGCCAGCATATGGATGAAGAACTGCCACTGGGCTTTGGCATGTGGGAACCCACCACAGAACTTGGATCCTGAGCCAACAGATGGATGTATAACCCCCACTAGGATTTGGCAGGTCAGATCCCACCACAAGAACTCGGATCCTGGGATGACAGATGGATGCAGAACTGACATTGGGCATCATAGTTTCAGAGCCTGCCTCTGAACTTGGATCCTGGGTCAGCAGTTTGATGCAGAAATGCCACTGGGATTTGTCGTATTGGAGCCCAACACAGAACTTGGATCCTGAGCTGACAGATGGATGTAGAACTGCCACTGGGCTTTAGAGTGTCAGAGCCCCCTGCAGAACTCCAATCAGGAACACAGATCACTGGTGTCAGATGACTCTAAGCAGTGTCAATGAATAGAACCAGAAACAGCCCCTGGGTTACCTTGGCCAGTGGATGGACATAGAACTGACACTGTGCCTTGGCATTTCAGACCCCGTTGCCAAACGGCATTGAACGGTTTTTCCACGGCAACAGTAGGATCTAGATTCCCTTAAACATACGTTATAATTCCGATGATGGTGGCTGAAGGATGCTCAGTCCTCAACATCTCAGAAGACAGAGTCAGCCTTAAATCATCAACAATTGTGGAACAAAAAATGGCCGAACCGTTGGTACAATGCAGGGGTCCGAAAAGTGAAGAAAAAAAAGCCTAAATGCATAATTCTGAAACCCACAGGTGATTCAGGCAATGTGGTGGTGGACATCATCCTTGGGAAACACACTGACCTCTTGCAGTGTTTCACTGTTTGGTCAGTCCCAGAAAAAGATCTCTGCGATGTCCCACTCAACCAAGCCTGGGTATGGAAAGAGTTCACAGAGAGAGGGCCTCCATGGCTTTTACAACTCCAGAGTTAGTCATTTGTTTACGAGAAAGGGGAAAGCTCGCTATGGAATTGGAAACCTGAGCAATGGAACACAACTCTTACAATGTCCATGAACTTTAGATTTTCTGACATGGTTCAAGTGGGTGAGGGGGGAGACAGTAGAAGAGATGAAGTGGGTCAGAGGAAGATACCAGAGAGAAGACAGCAGAGAGGAATTGAAAGGTGACAGATAGAATAATAGATCAGGTGTGGGAAGGGATCTGTCTTTTAAAGCGTCCTATAACTCTGCCTACAGTGACCCATGGAACCCAGGACTGAACAGAATACTGGCTGAGTGAGTGCACCCTTCAAGGTGTCATGGGTAGGTAGCCAGATGCCAGGACCTTCATTCTCACCTGCATTTATTATGGAAATTTGGTGTCCTAGACTTGCCAACATTGGGAATAACAATGTCGAATTCTCAAGACAGCTTCTTTTTGATGAAAGGGCATTGACAAATTTGGGGGCCCTAGAATATTGGGGTTCTACCACACACTGGAGAACCTGATTGCCCCACGGATTTCCAGAATGAGTGGCTCTGTCTTGGGCATCCTAAGCCTCAGCAGATATCAGCAGATGAGGTTAAGTTTAGAGAACAAAATATTTCTTAAGTCCAGGTGACAGAGGGATGCATGGTCAGATGAGGGAGGGTTTTCCCAAGGAAAAGTACTAGATGAGGAGGAGAGGAATCTGCAAACATTGAGAGGCTGAATACTATTTATCTTGAATGAATCTTTGGACCTTTTTGCAAGTGTCTCATTCAGGTCATTGGAACATACGAGAAAACTTTGTGTTTGCAGAAAACATAAATTGGATACATTTCATCTGCATTTTTGATACAAGCAACTTGACTGAAAGCATTCACAAATTTGAAAAAGAAGTGTATCTGCAGGACAATATAAAAGCACCTTAATTTTGCCATTTTAGAGTGGTTTAGTCTGACAGAGAGAGAGAGAGGAACACACACAGCAAGCAAGACACATACAGACATATACAGAGAGACAGTGACAGTGAGTGAAAGAGAATTAGAGATGAAAATTCAGACATAGAGACAGAGAGACACACAGGCAAACCATGGCTTAGAGTAGGCTGTGATATTTGAGTTCCAGGTCCAATAGTGGGTCCTCTCATACTCAAGGATGATGCTCTCTCTGAATCATGAACTCTGTCTTGCTTCTGGCATAATTTGCTGCACCCAAGTACCTGTATTCCAATGATCCTTCAATGTAATCTAATATATGGAATTTATACCTTCTTGGAAGAAGCTACCATGCAAAATTCAAATTTCATTCAGTAATGTTTGTCTTTTCCTTTTCGTAGTACATTAAGGCACAACCAGGGAATATGACCTTACTCCATAAAAGCATTTGAACAGTTTTCCCAAGGTAACAGATGCCTTAATCATAAGATGTATTTCCCACGGGCTAGGACCAAGAAGGCTTGGTACTCCCGATCTCAGAACTCAGAATCAGCTTGAAATCATGGGCAAGGCCAGAACCATATGCCTGAACATTAAAGTCGACATAGAATACCAAAAATTTGAGGGAAGATACTGCCAAAGTCATAATTCTGAAAACACAAATGATTCAGTGAATGTCTTGGTGAAGCTCATCCTTGGGAAATACACCCACTTGAAGGGGTGTCTCACCATTTGGTCAGTCTAAGAAAATGATCTCTGCAGATTCCCAGGATCCAAGCATGAGAAGAGAGAGTGGTCACAGAGATAGAACCTTGCTGGCTTACTCAGCAATAGTGTTGGCATTTTGTTTACGTTGAAGGGGAAATTAGTACATGGAAACTGAACACTGAGCAATGGAACAGCTACCATATAAATTCCATGAACTGAGGATTTCAGACAGGGTGGGAGAGGGTGTGTTGGGAGACAGGAAAAGAGATGAAGAGGGGCAGAAAAATAGCAAAGTGCAGATAGCACATATGAAGTTGAAAGGGTGAGGGTGAGAAAAGAGATAGAGAGAGAGAGAGAGAGAGAGAGAGAGAGAGAGAGAGAGAGAGAATAGGAGAGCATAAGTGGGTGGGATCTGTCTTTTAATGGGGTCCTTTAACGCTACCTGAAGACTTAGTAACACTGAAAGCTGGACTGTACAGAGTACTGCCTGAGTGAGTGCAACATGCCAGGTGCCTTGGACTGGTCAGCCTGTTGCCGGCAAATTTTTTTTCCTACTTTCGCTAAATACAGAATGGTGGGTGTTAAAAATGGAAATTTAGGGATTAAGGATATCGAGTTCTCTAGATTGCATCCTGCTGAAGTAGGGCATTGACCATCATTGGGAACCTGAGAATGTTGTGGTACTAACACATCCTGGAGTATCTGTTGTTCCTTCCTTGGACAGGTCAGGTAGCACGCACTCGGGTCTCCTAGAACTCAACAGATGTCAGCAGTGTAGGAGATGAAGTAAACTTTAGAAACAAGAGGGTTTCTGAAGTCCTGTATCAGAGCGGAGAGTGGATGGAGTGATTCACAAAAGAGAGATACCAGATGATGAATAAAGGAATATGGGATCGTAGAGAGGATGAATATTATTTGTCTGTAGTGCATTTTTGGACCTGTTTATATGTATCCCATTCAGCTCCCTGGAATCTACAGGGATATTTTGGGTTTACCGAAAACATAAATTGGAGACACATCAGTTGCCTCTTTATGATAGAAGCTAATTGGCTGAAAGAATTCTCATTTTGTAATGTGAAGGGTATATTTCGTTCAATAAAAAAGCACCTTAATTTTTTCATTTTAGAGGGGTTTAGCATGCTCTTCAGTACTATATAGAGAGACACAAAGACAGAGAGAGATAGGCAGAAAGAGAGAGAGAGATAGAGAGAGAGAGAGAGAGAGAGAGAGAGAGAGAGAGAGAGACATACTAACGGATATATCAAATCTCACATTAGGGGCAGACCAGTCCAGACAACTATAGCTCCAGGTATTCTCCAGGTTTCAGATGTAAATCTTGAGGACCATACTGAGAGTGAGACAGACAGACAGACAGTCAGACAGACAGACAGACAGAGAGATAATGAGAAAGAGAGATAGAAAGAGACTTTGGCTTAGTGTAACTGGCATATACATTGCAAAGTAGGTATAATTATAGACTCCCACCCAGTGTGTAAAGACATATACATGGAGACACAGAAGTGAGATGCAGAGGTACACAGAGACTGAGACAGAGACAGGGTGTGATAGAGAGAGTTAGAGAATGAAATGAGAGACAGACAGAAACAGAGACAGGCCAAGGCCTAGCTTAGGCTAGTATAAGTGCATGTCACATACAGAACAGGGTCCGAACATACTCAAGGACGATTCTGTCTCTGCCTAATGAACTCAGATCTGCTGCTGACATCATCTCATGCACCCAAATTTCTGAAGTCCAATGATTTTTCAATCTAATCTAAGTAATGAACTTAAGCATTCCTGGAAGAAATTAACAATGAAAACCTCACCTATTTTAAAGAAATATGACTCTTTTCTTTTTCTTATTCCATTGATATACTTTTAGGGTATTTGACATTCCTCAACAAAAAAGGCATTAAACGGTTTTTCTACAGTAACAGTAACTACTAGATTCCCTTAAAGATAAGATGTAATTCCAATGGAGGTGGCTGAAGGAGACTCAGTACCCAACATATCAGAATATGGAATCAGGCTTAATTCATCGACATTTGGGGAACAAAAAATGCCGGAGGAGTTGAGACGACATAATGGTCTGAACAGTGGAGGGGGAGAAACTCCCAAAGACCTAAATCTGAAACCCACTGGTGATTCATCGAATGTGGTGGTGGACCTCATCCTTGGGAAACACACGGACCTGGTGTGGTGTTTCAACGTTTGGTCAGTCCCAGAAAATATCTCTTCGATGTCCCACTCAACCGAGCCTCGTTATGGAGAGTTCACAGAGAAATAGCCTCCATGGCTTTGACAGCTCCAGAGTTGGTCATTTGTTTAGGTGGAAGGGAATGCTCGCTATGGAGACAGAATCCTGAGCAATGGCACATGAATCTTAGAATGTCCATGAACTTTAGTTTTTCTGACAATATTGAAGATGGTGAGTGGGGGAGACAGAAGAAGAGATGAAGTGGGTCCGAGGAAGATACCAGATAGCAGATAGCAGAGAGGAATTGGAAGGTCACAGAGAAAAGGCCATCAGAACTGGGTAGGGATCTGTCTATTAAAGGGGTTCTATAACCCTGTCTGCTCACTTAGTACCCATGGAACCCTGGACTGAACACAATAGTGGCTGAGTGAGGGCATCCTTTCAGGTGACATGGGGAATTACCCCAATACCATGAACTTTTATTCCCAACGTCACTGATTATGGAAATTTGGGATCTTATATTTGCATCTTATGGAATAAGGATGTCAAGTTCTCAAGACTGCTTCTTATTGATTTCGTGACATTGATCCTCTTGGGGGGGGGTTGGGAATAGTGTGATAATACTACATCCTGGATTACCTGATTGCTCCATGGAATTTCAGACTGTATGACACTGTCTGGGGCGTCCTAAGCCTCGGCAGCTGTCAGCAGTGTAGTAGATGAAGTTAAGTTTAGAAAAAATTATTTAGTTGGGACCTGGCATGCCGGTACTCTGCAGACACCAGGGTAACAGTGACACTACCATCCACAAGAAGTGGACCGACATGAGTGTATTGGATCTGTTTCCATCTACCAGAAGGGAAACTTTGTCCCACACCCACCAGGAGAACAAGAAAAACTTGCTACACCCCCCAGAAGGATGAGAAAAGGACATCCAACAACAGAAAACCCAATATGACAACACCGGAGACTAGGAACCATACACCAGTAAGACCTCAACATCACGATGCAGATGAACCATAAGAGAATGACCTAAAAACATCTTCAGGAAAATCATAGAGGACCTCAAAGAGGACATGAGAAATTCCCTTAAAGAAATGGAAGACAAAATAAACCAAAAAATAAAAGATATCAACAATTATCTCAAGGAAACAGTTCAAGACCAAAAACTGAAATAGAGAAAATAAAGAAAGCACAATCTGAGGGAATGCTGAAAATAGAAAAATTGGGTAAAAGATCAGGAAATACATACGTAAGCATAACCAACAGAATACAAGAGATGGAAGAGAGAAACTCAGGAGTTGAAGACACACTAGTGGAAATAGATTCATCATCCAAAGACAATCTTAAGTCCAACAAATCCCTAACACAAAAGATAGAGGAAATTTGGGATACCGTGAAAAGACCAAACCTAAGAATAATAGGTATAGAAGAATGTGAAGAAATCCAACTCAAAAGCTCAAAAAACATACTCAACAAAATCATAGAAGAAAATTATCCCAACCAAAAAAAAAAAAACACATGCCAATGAAAATACAAGAAGCCTACAGAAGATCATAGACTGAACCAAAAAACTGACACCTCACCACATAATAATCAACAGAGCAAGCATAAACAAGAAAGAGAAAATATTAATAGCAGCAAAGGAAAAAGTGCAGTAACATAAAAAGGCAAACCTATCAGAATCACACCTTACTTTTCCTTAGAAACTCTGAAAGCCAGAAGGTCCTGGATAGATATTCTACCTACACTAAGAGACTGTAGATGCCAGCCCAGAATACTATACCCAGTAAAACTTTCAATCTTTATAGACAGAGAAAGCAAGATATTCCATGACAAAACCAGATTCAAACAATACATATCCACCAATCCAGCCCTACAGAAATTACTGAAAGGTAAACTGCAACATAGGTAAGTTAACTACAACCACAAAAACATGGGCAATAGATAATCCCAACTTGTCAACACTCAAAAGAAAAAAGGGATAGAATCCCACACATAATCTTTCCACCATCAACGAATCAAAAACAAACAAGAATAAACAATAATCAATGTTCATTAATATCCATGAACATTAATGTTCTTAACTCACCTATAAAAAGACACAGATTAGCAGAATGGATAAGAAGACAGAATCCTTCCTTCTGCTGCATACAAGAAACACACTTCAGCCTCAAAGACAGATAGTACCTAAGAATTAAATGTTGTGGAAAGATCTTCCATTTTAATGGACCCAAGAAATAAGTGGAGGTAGCAATCCTAATATCCAATAAATTGGACTTTAAACTAAAACCAGTCCAAAGAGATGAAGAAGGTCATTTCCTACTCATAGCAGGAGAAATGCATTAGGATGAAATCTTAATTCTGAACATATATGCCCCAAATACAAAGGCATCCACGTTTGTAAAAGAAACTTTACTACAACTCAAACCACACATATAAACACACACACTTTTAGTGGGAGATTTCAGTACCCCACTCTCACCACTGGACAGGAACAGCAGACAGAAACTTAACAAAGTAACAAAAGAAATAATAGAAGTTATGGCACAATTGGACTTAACAGATATGTATAGAACAATCCACCCAAATTCAAAACAATTTACATTTCTTCTCAGCGCCACATGGTACATTCTCTAAAATCGACCACATACTTGACAATATAGCAAACCTCAACAAGTACAAAAAAATTGAAATGACCCCCTGTGTCTTATCAGACAACCATGCTTTAAAATTAGAAATCAGCAACAACAAAAACTACAGAAAACCTACAAACTCATGGAAATTAAGTAACACAATATTACACAATTCATGGGTCCAGGAAGAAATAAAAAGAAATTAAAGATTTCCTAGAAGTCAATGAGAATGCGGACACAGCATACCCAAACCCATGCGATATTTTGAAAGCAGTGCTAAGAGGAAAGTTCATAGCGCTAATTGCCCACATGAAGAAACAGGAGAATAATCACACTAGAGATTTATCAGCACAACTGAAAGCTTTAGAAAACAAAGAAACCAATAAACCCTGGAGGAGCAGACATCATGAAATTATCAAATTGAGGGCCGAAATCAATAATATGGAAACTAGGAGAACAATACAAAGAATCAATATAACAAAAAGTTGGTTCTTCGAGAAAATCAACAAGACAGAAAAAACTTTGTCCAAACTTACCAAACAACAAAGAGTGAACAGGCAAATTAATAAAATCGGGAATGAAAAGGCTGTCATAACAACAGACACAGAGGAAATCCAGAGAATCATCAGATCATACTATGAAAACCTACATTCCTCAAAATTTGAAAATCTAAAGGAAATGAACAATTTTCTTGACAGATTTCACATTCTAAAATTAAATCAAGTGTAGATAAGCAACGTAAATAGACCTATAACCTCTAATGTAATTGAGGCAGTCATTAGAAGTCTCCAAACCAAGAAAAGCCCAGGGCCAGATGGCTTCAGTGCAGTTTTCTGCCAGAAATTAAAAGTACAGATAATATCAAATCTCCTCAAAGTATTCCACACAATAGAAGCAGAAGGGTCATTACCAAACTCTTTTTATGAGGACATAATAACCATGATACCCAAGCCACAAATAGATAGATAAAACTTAGAAAGAGAACTACAGACCAATATCCCTCATGAACATTGATGCAAAAATTCTCAATATAATATTGGCAAATCGAATCCAAGAACACATCAGAGAAATCATCCATCCCGATCAAGTAGGCTTCATCCCAGGGATGCAAGGATGGTTCAACATACAAAAATCCATCAATATAATACACCATATAAATAGACTGAAGAGATAATATCACATGATCATCTCAATAGATGCTGAAAAATCCTTTGACTAAATCCAAAATCCCTTCGTGATAAAGGTCCTGGAGCAATCAGGGATAACAGGAACATAACTCAACATAATAAAAGCAATATACAGCAAGCCAACCGCCAACATCAAATTAAATGGAGATAAACTCAAAGCAATTCCTCTAAAATCAGATACAAGACAAGGCTGTCTGCTCTCTCCATACTTCTTCAATATTGTCTTTGAAGTTCTAGCTAGAGCAATAAGAGAACAAGAGAGATCAAGGGAATACAATTAGAAAAGGAAGAAGTCAAACTCTCACTATTTGCCGATGATATGTTAGTCTACATAAGTTACCGAAAAACTCAACCAGGGGACACCTACATCTGATAAACACCTTCAGCAAAGTTGCAGGATACAAGATTAACTCAAAAAAATCTGTAGCCCTACTATATACAGATGACACATTGGTGGAGAAAGAAATCAGAGAATCATCACCCTTTTAAAATCGCCACAAACAACATAAAATACCTTGGAGTAACACTAACCAAAAAGTGAAAAACCTGTACCATAAGAATTTTGAGTCTCTAAAGAAGGAAATTAAAAAACATACCTGAAAATGGAACGATCTCCCATGCTCTTGGATAGGCAGGATCAACATAATAAAAATGACAGTCTTGGCAAAAGTAATCTACATATTCAATGCAATCCCCATCAAAATCGCAACAAATTTCTCCACTGACATTGAAAGAAAAAATTCTCTTTTTTTTCTTTATTCTTTTTTGGTGGGATTTAGAGACAGGGTTTCTTTGTGTAGCTTTGGAGTCTATCCTGACACTCGCATTGTAGACCAGGCTAGCCACGAACTCACAAAGATCCGCCTGCCTCTGCCTCTCGAGTGCTGGGAATAAAGGCATGCCCCAACAATGCCCAGCTGAAAGAAAAATTCTCAACTTTATATGTAGAAACCAAAGACCCAGGATAGCCAAAACAACCCTGTACAATAGAGGAACTTCTGGAGGCATTGCCATCCCTAACTTTGAGCTCTATTACAGAGCTATAGTCCTGAAAACAGCTTGGTATTGTCACAAAAACAGACAGGTAGACCAATGGAATAGAATTGAAAACCCTGATATTAACCCACACACCTATGAACACCTAATTTTTGACAAACAATCCAACCATATATGCTGGAACAAAGAGAATATCTTCAACAAATGATGCTGGCATAACTGGATGCAAACATGTAGATAGACCCAAGCCATTCGCCCTGCACAAACTTAACTCAAAATGGATGAAAGACCTCAACATAACCCCAGCCACACTGAACCTACTAGAAGATAAAGTGGGAAATACCCTTGAATTAATCAGTACAGGAGCCTGCTTCCTGAACATAATACCAGTAGCACAGACACTGAGATCAACAATTCATGAATGGGACCTCCTGAAACTGAGAAGCTTCTGTAAGGAAAAGGACATAGTCAGCAAGACAAAAGGACAGCCCACAGACTGGTAAAAGATATTCACCAACCCCACATCTGATAGATGTTCTTTGAGAACACAAGAAGCTATTCTCAAAAACACCAAACAATCCAAATAAAATATGGGATACAGAACTATATAGAAAATTCTCAATAGAGTAATCTAAAATTGCTGAAAGACACATAAGAAAATGTTCAACATCCTTAACCATCAGGGAAATGCAAATGAAAACAACTCTGAGATACCCTCTTACTCTTTCAGAATGGCTAAAATCAAAAATACTAATGACAGTTTATGCTGGAGAGGATGTGGAGAAACAGGAACTCTCCTCCACTGCTGGTGGGTGTGCCAACTTATACAGCCACTTTGGAATTCAGTATGGTGACTCCTCAAGGAAATGGGAATCAGTCTACAACAAGATCCAGCAATTCTGCTCCTAGGCATAAATACAAAAGAAGCACATTCATATAACAAAGATATCTGTTCAACCATGTTCATAGCAGCATTATTTGCAATAGCCAGAAACTGGAAGCAGCCTAGATGCCCCTCAGCTGAAGAATGGATACAGAAAATGTGGTACATTTTCACAATGGAGTACTAATCAGCAGAAAAAAAACAATGGAATCTTGAAATTGGCAGGAAAACAGATGGACCTAGAAGAAACCATTTGGAGCGAGGTAACCCAATCACAGAAAGACAAACATGATATGTACTCACTCATATGTGGACCTGCTTTATGATACATAGTTGTGACTGTGCTTCATCGGAACTCTTTTTAATGATGTTGCTCAGAATGGTTTCCTTCCAGATGCTGATTGAGGGGCTAATTTTTTTTAAATGGTGCCAGGTACCACAAGAGTAACAAAACTGTGCTGTTTTTCTGGGATTTTGGTTTTTACATTTTTTTTAAATGGAGAATGCTGGATTCTCTACAATTTTGTTCAAATGACTGTAGAATCTGGAAAAGCTGTTGCTGCTATTGATGCATAACATACTGTCATTATTGGTTTAGCTGTACAGTCAACGTTGGAAAAAATCCCAGTTTACATGTTCAGTTGGCATTGTACAAAAATTAACAGCCATATTGGTCTAGAAATGTTGAAGTTAATACTTCTCCATTTGTACAGGGGTAACACACTATGTTAAACATGTAAGGTCTTAAAAAAGGGATTTTGAAAGCCCATCCCATTTGATGGGATGCTCTCCTGACATGGACACATGAAGAAGGGGCAAAACCTGTCCCAGGATGATGTGGTAGACTTTGGGGAGCACCTTTTGAGGTCCTTACCCTGCCTGAGGAGTGGAGGGGGATGGCTAGGTGTAGGCCACATGTTGAGGGGGAGGTGATGAAGAGGGAGAAGGGAGTGACATCTGAACAAATCTTATACCTAATTTGAACTAATAAAAAATATTTTAGAAGTTCTGGTTTCAGAGGGTAGTATGGTCAGATGAGGGAGATTATTCCCAGGGAAAGTTCTCAGAGGAGGAGGAAAGCAATCTAGAACCACTGAGAGTCTGAACAATATATATCTGGAGCGAATCTTTGGACCTTTTTGCATGGGTCCCATTCAGCACCCTGAAAATTTCAGGAATATTTTGTGTTTGCCAAAAACATAAAGTGGAGACACATCAGTTGCCTTTTTTTTGATAGAAGCTACTTTGCTGAAACCACTCACATTTTGGATAGAGAATGGTATCTTTAGGACAATAAAAAGTCACTTTAGTTTTACCAATTTATCATGGTTTAACAATCTCTTCTGTGCTCTGACAGAGAGAGAGACACCACATAGTGAGAAAGACACATACATACATACAGACAAAAGTTTCACTTTTGGTAGAGAACATTCCTGAGCAAGTCCAGAGCTGCTGATATTCACGCAAGTTGCAGAGGCAAAGGCAGAAGGCCAGAGAGTGACAGAGTGAGCGAGCAGAGAGAGAGAGAGAGAGAGAGAGAGAGAGAGAGAGAGAGAGAGAGAGGCTAAGTGTAGCAGGCATGTCCAGTGCAAAGTAGGTAGAGTTGTAGAGGCCCACCAGGGGGAAGAGACATATATAGAGAGACAGAGACAATGAGAGCCAGAGATACATAGAGACAGAGACAAACCAACTTTTAGTTTAGGCTCAGTTAAGTGAATACCAGGTACAGTGCTGGCTCCCAACATACTCTTGGATGATGCTGGCTCTGCCTAATGAATTCTGTCCTACCGCTGACATCATTTCGTGCACCTAAGTACCTGCAGTCCAATGTTCCTTCAAAATAATCTAAGAATTTATATCTTCCTGGAAGAAGCTAACCATGGAAAACTCTCCTTTTTAACAGAAATATGATATCTTTAATTTTCTTAGTCCACTGATGTACTTCTTAGGGTGTTTGACATTAATCTACAAAAAGGCATTGAACGCTTTTCCACGGTAATAATAACCGCTATATTCCCTTAAACATAAGATGTAATTCCAATGGAGGTGGCTGACGGAGGCTTGGTACCCAACATCTCAAAAGATGGAGTCAGTCTTAACTCATCGACAAATGTGGAACAGAAAATGCCGGAAGAGTTGAGACGATACAGGGGTTCGAACAGTGAAGGGAAGAAACACCCAAAGGCATAAAACTGAAACCCACTAGTGATTCAGCCAATGTCGTGGTGGGCCTCATCCTTGGTAAACACACGTATCATATGGGGTGTTTCACCATTTGGTAAATCCCCCAAAAATTTCTATGTGCCGCTCAACCGAGCCTGGGTATGGAGAGAGTTCACAGAGATAGAGCCTCCATCCTTTTCACAGATCCAGAGTTGGTCGTTTCTTTAAGTGGAAGGGGAAATCGAGGTATAGAGACAGAATCATGAGCAATGGAAAACGAATCTTCAAGTGTGCATGTACTTTAGATTTTCTGACATGGATGGAGAGAGTGAGTGGGGGAGACAGGAGAAGAGATGAAGAGGGTCAGAGGAAGATACCAGATAGCTATTAGCAGATAGCAGATTGGAATTGGAAGATGACAGAGAGAATAAGTCATCAGGTGTGTGAAAGGATCTGTCTTTTAAAGGGGTCCTGTAAACCTGCCTGCAGACTTAGTAAACAAGGAACTCTGGACTGACCAGAGTAGTGGCTGATTGAGTGCATGCTTGCCAGTGTCATGGGCTGGATCTCCCAGAGAGAGATCCCAGATGAGCATCAAAGGACTCTGGGATCATTGAGAGCCTGAATACTAATTATCAGGAGTACATCAATTTTGGATCTCTTTGCATGGGTCCCATTCAGCTCCCTGGATCTTACAGGAATATTTTGGGTTTGCCAAAAGCAGAAATTGGAGACACATCAGGTGCCTCTTTATAATAGATGCAACTTGGCTGAAAGCATTCTCATTTTATAATGGGAAGGGTATATTTCCTACAATAAAAAAGCACCTTAAATTTGCCAGTGTAGAGAGGTTTAGAATGCTCTTCAATACTAGAACAGACAGAAAGAAAGACAGAGAGAGAGACATAGAGAGACACAGAGAGAGATAGTTGTAGAGACAGGGACACATACAAACTGATAGATAAAAGCTTAGTTTAGGTGGAGAACAAGTATAGCTCCAGGTATTCACCCAAAGTGCAGAGGCAAAAGCAGAGGACCAGACAGAGAGGAAGAGAGGGAGGGAGGGAGGGAGAGAGAGAGAGAGAGAGAAAGAGAGAGAGAGAGAGAGAGAGAGAGAGAGAGAGAGAGAGACTTTGGCTTAGTGTAGCCGGCAAACACATTGCAAAGCAGGTAGAATTATAGACTCCCACCCAGGGTGTAGAGACATATACATAGAGACAAAGACAGTGAGATACAAAGATACACAGAGTCAGAACAGAGACAGTGAGTGATAGAGGGAGTTAATGAATGAAAGGTGAGAAAGACAGACACAGAGATAGACCAAGGTTTGGTGGGGCTAGGATAAATGCATATCACATGCAGAGGCAGGATCTCAACATACTCATGGAGAATGCTATCTCTGCCTAATGAACTGTACCCTGCTGCCTACATCATTTCATGCACACAAGTATCTGCAGTCCAATGATTTTACATTTTAATCTAAGAAATGGAATTTAAACCTTCCTAGAAGAAATTAACCATGGGGAACTCTCCTATTTTACAGAAATGATATTCCTTTCATTTTCTTATTCCATTGATGTACTTCTTAGGGTATTTGACACTCCTCCACAAAAAAGGAAATAAACGTTTTTTCTACAGTAACAGTAAGTTCTAGATTCCCTTAAAGATAAGATATAATTCCAATGGCTGGAGGAGGCTCGGTACCCAACAACTCAGAATATGGAGTCAGGCTTAACTCATCGACAATTGGGGAACAAAAAATGCCCAAAAAGTTGAGATGACACAGGGGTCTGAACAGTGGAGGGGGAGAAATTCCCAACGGCGTAAATCTGAAACCAAAAGTTGATTCAGCGAATGCGGTGGTGATCTTCATCCTTGGGAAACAAACCGACCTGATGGAGTGTTTCAACATCTGGTCAGTCCCAGAAAAAGATCTCAGGGATGTCTCGCTCACGTGAGAATGGGTATGGAGAGAGTTCAAAGAGACAGAGCCTCCATGGCTTTCACAGTACTAGAGATGTCCATTTGTTTACGTGGAAGGCTAAAGCTCGCTATGGAGACGGAAACCTGAGCAAAGGAACACGAATCGTAGAATGTCCATGAACTTTAGATTTTCTGACATTTTTGAAGAGCTTGAGTGGGGGAGACAGAAGAACATATGAAGAGGGTCAGAGGAAGTTACCAGATAGCAGATAGCAGAGATGAAGTGGAAGGTGACAGAGAATAATACATCAGGAGTGTGTAGGGATCTGTCTTTTAAAGAGGTGTTATAACACTGCCTGCAGAATTATTACCCATGGAACCCTGGAATGAACAAAGTAGTGGCTGAGTGAGTACACACTTCCAGGTGTCATGGGCAGTATCTCCCAGAGAGAGATTCCAGATGAGAATGAAATGACTCTGGGATCGTTCAGAGACTGAAAACTAATTATAAGGAATGCATCATATTTGGAACTCTTTGCATGGGTCTCTTTCAGCTCCCTGGAACTTACAGTAATATTTTGGTTTTACCAAAAGCATAAATTGGAGACACATCAGGTGCCTCTTTATGATAGAAGCTAATTGGCTGAAAGTATTCTCATTTTGGAATGGGAAGAGTACATTTCATCCCATAAAACAGCACCTTAATTTTGCCATGGTAGAGAGGTTTAGCATGATCTTCAGTAACAGAACAGACAGACAGAAAGACAGAGAGAGATATATAGAGAGGCACAGAGAGAGATAGTGGGAGAGACAGGGACACATACAAACTGACAGATAAAGCTCATTTTAGGTGAAGACCCGTCCAGAACAAGGATAATCTCCAGGTATTCACCCAGGGTGCAGAGGTAAAAACAGAGGACCAGACAGAGAGGGAGACAGACAGACAGAGAAGGAGAGAGAGAGAGAGAGAGAGAGAGAGAGA
>NW_023276817.1:52940-58018 GCF_003668045.3 Cricetulus griseus
TCACACACACACACACACACACACAGAGAGAGAGAGAGAGAGAGAGAGAGAGAGAGAGCACACACACACACACACACACACAGAGAGAGAGAGAGAGAGAGAGAGAGAGAGAGAGCACACACACACACACACACACACAGAGAGAGAGAGAGAGAGAGAGAGAGAGAGAGAGCACACACACACACACACACACACAGAGAGAGAGAGAGAGAGAGAGAGAGAGAGAGAGCACACACACACACACACACACACAGAGAGAGAGAGAGAGAGAGAGAGAGAGAGAGAGCACACACACACACACACACACACAGAGAGAGAGAGAGAGAGAGAGAGAGAGAGAGAGCACACACACACACACACACACACAGAGAGAGAGAGAGAGAGAGAGAGAGAGAGAGAGCACACACACACACACACACACACAGAGAGAGAGAGAGAGAGAGAGAGAGAGAGAGAGCACACACACACACACACACACACAGAGAGAGAGAGAGAGAGAGAGAGAGAGAGAGAGCACACACACACACACACACACACAGAGAGAGAGAGAGAGAGAGAGAGAGAGAGAGAGCACACACACACACACACACACACAGAGAGAGAGAGAGAGAGAGAGAGAGAGAGAGAGCACACACACACACACACACACACAGAGAGAGAGAGAGAGAGAGAGAGAGAGAGAGAGCACACACACACACACACACACACAGAGAGAGAGAGAGAGAGAGAGAGAGAGAGAGAGCACACACACACACACACACACACAGAGAGAGAGAGAGAGAGAGAGAGAGAGAGAGAGCACACACACACACACACACACACAGAGAGAGAGAGAGAGAGAGAGAGAGAGAGAGAGCACACACACACACACACACACACAGAGAGAGAGAGAGAGAGAGAGAGAGAGAGAGAGCACACACACACACACACACACACAGAGAGAGAGAGAGAGAGAGAGAGAGAGAGAGAGCACACACACACACACACACACACAGAGAGAGAGAGAGAGAGAGAGAGAGAGAGAGAGCACACACACACACACACACACACAGAGAGAGAGAGAGAGAGAGAGAGAGAGAGAGAGCACACACACACACACACACACACAGAGAGAGAGAGAGAGAGAGAGAGAGAGAGAGAGCACACACACACACACACACACACAGAGAGAGAGAGAGAGAGAGAGAGAGAGAGAGAGCACACACACACACACACACACACAGAGAGAGAGAGAGAGAGAGAGAGAGAGAGAGAGCACACACACACACACACACACACAGAGAGAGAGAGAGAGAGAGAGAGAGAGAGAGAGCACACACACACACACACACACACAGAGAGAGAGAGAGAGAGAGAGAGAGAGAGAGAGCACACACACACACACACACACACAGAGAGAGAGAGAGAGAGAGAGAGAGAGAGAGAGCACACACACACACACACACACACAGAGAGAGAGAGAGAGAGAGAGAGAGAGAGAGAGCACACACACACACACACACACACAGAGAGAGAGAGAGAGAGAGAGAGAGAGAGAGAGCACACACACACACACACACACACAGAGAGAGAGAGAGAGAGAGAGAGAGAGAGAGAGCACACACACACACACACACACACAGAGAGAGAGAGAGAGAGAGAGAGAGAGAGAGAGCACACACACACACACACACACACAGAGAGAGAGAGAGAGAGAGAGATAGAGAGACAATACACACACACACACACACACACACACACACACACAGAGAGAGAGAGAGAGAGAGAGAGAGAGAGAGAGAGAGAGGGGAGACATATACAAATGAACACTTAAAAGCTCAGTTTAGGTGGAGACCAGTCCAGAATAAGGATAGCTTCAGGCATTCAACCAGTGTGCAGAGGCAAAAACAGAGGACTAGACAGACAGAGAGACAGAGACTTTGGCTTAGGGTAGCAGGCAAAGACATTGCAAAGCAGAGAATTATAGACTCCCACCCAGGGTGTAGAGACATATACAGAGAGACACAGACAGTGAGAGACCGAGATACACAGAGACAGAGACAGAGACAGTAAGTGCTAGAGAGAGAGTTAGAGAATGACGTGACAGACAGACACATAGAAGTCCAAGGCTTAATGTAGGCTTGGATAAGTGCATTATACATCCAGAGGCTGACTACCAACACACTCCTGGAGGAATCTGTCTCTGCCTAATGAACTCAGTCCTGCTGCTGACATCATTTCTTGCACCCAAGTAGCTGCAGTCACATGGTCTTTCAATCTAATCTCAGAAATGGAATTTAAACCTTCTTGAAGAAGCTAACCATGGAAAACTCACCAGTTTTTACAGTAATGTGATTGCTTTCATTTTCTTAGTCCATTTTGTACTTTGTAGTGTCTTTGACATTACTCTAAAAAAGGCATTGAACATTTTTTTCCACGGTAAAAGTAGCAGCTAGATTCCCTTAATCTTAAGATGCACTTCCAATGGGGTTGGCTGAAGGAGGCTGGGTATCCAACATCTCAGAAGACGGAGTCAGCCTCAACTTATCCACAATTGTGGAATAAAAAATGCCTGAGCCATTGAAATAACCAAGGGTTCGGAACAATGGAGGGAAAAAAAACCCAAAGTTGTAACTCTAAAACCCACAGGTGATTCAGCGAATGTGGTGGTGGACCTCATCCTTGGGAAACACACTGTCCTCATGGGGTGTTTCAGCATTTGGTCAGCTCCAGAAAATATCTCTGCGATGTCCATCTCAACCCAGCCTGGGTATGGAGAGAGATCACAGAGGGAGAGCTTCCATTGCTTTCCCAGCTCCAGAGTTGGTCATTTGTTTACGTGGAAGGGGAAAGCTCACTATAGAGATGGAACCCTGAGCAATGGAACAGGAATCTTAGAATGTCCATGAACTTTAGTTTTTCTGACATGGTTGGAGAGGCTGAGTGGGGGAGACAGGAGAAGATATGAAGAGGGTCAGAGGAAGATTCCAGAGAGAAGATAGAAGAGAAGACTTGGAAGGTGACAGAGAGAATAATAAATTAGTTGTGGGTAGAGATCTGTCTTTTAAAGTGTCCTATAACCCTGCCTGCAAACTTATTAACCATGGAACCTTGGACTGAACAGTGTACTTGCTGAGAGAATGCACCCTTCCAGGTTTCATGGGCAGGACAGATGCCAAGAACTTCATTCCCACCTTCATTTATTCTATAAATTTGGGATGTTAAACTTGGCAACTTTGGGGACAAAGATGTCGAGTTCTCAGTAATGCTTTTTTTGGGGAAGTTGCATTAACCAACTTTGGGGGCCCTGAGAATATTGGGGTACTACCACATCCTGGAGGAACTGGTTGTTCCACGAATTTCCTGAATGTGTGGCTCTGTCTTGGGCATCCTAAGCCTCATCAGATGTCAGCAGTGTAGGAGATGTGGTTAAGTTTAGAAGACCAAATATTTCTTAAGTCCTGGTGACAGGGTTGTATGGTCAAATGATGGAGGGTTTTCCCAGGGAACGGTACCAGAAGAGGAGGAGAGGAATCTGGGATCATTGTGGGAATGAATACTATTTATCTGGAATGAATCTTTGGACCTTTTTTCATGGGTCCCATTCAGTTTACTGGAATTTGCATGAAAACATTGAGTGTGCCAAAAAGATAAACTTGAGTCACATCACCTGCCTTCTTTTGATACAAGCAACCGGGCTGAAAGCATTCACATATTTGAAAAAGAAGGGTATGTATAGCACAATAAAAAGCACCTTAATTTTGCCATTTTAGAGTGGTTTAGCATGCTGTTCAATACTCTAACAGAGAGTGAGACACACACACAGCAAGGGAGACACACATAGACAGAGTTGCAAAAGAATCAGATTTGGTAGATAACAGTGCTGAGCAAGTGCAGATCTGCTGGTATTCCTCGAGGTTGCAGAGGGAAAGACAGAAGGCGCGAGAGAACGTGAGTGATTGGGAGAGAGCAAGAGCAAGAGAGAGACACAGAGACAGAGGGAGGGCTCAGTTAACAGGCAGTTCCTGTGTAGTTCAGGTGGAGTTATAGTGGGCACCCCACCAGGATGAAGGGACATACACAGAGAGACAGTGACAGTCAGTGATAGAGAATTAGAGTTGAAAATTCAGACATACAGTCAGGGATGCTCACAGACAAACCAAGGCTTAATGTAGGCTGAGATATGTGAATACCAGGTCCATGGGTGTGTCCTCTCATACTCAGGGAGTATGCTGTCTCTGCCTCATGAACTCTGCTTTGTTTCTGACATCATTTGATGCACCCAAGTATCTGTAGTCCAATGATTCTTCAATCTATTCTAAGATATGGAATTTAAACCTTCCTGGAAGAAGCTACTATGCAAAACTCAAATTTTGTTCAGTAATGTATGTCTTTTCATGTTCTTAGTACATTAATGCACAACCTGGGGAATATGACATTGCTCCTAAAAAGAATTTGAACAGTTTTTCCAAGGTAACAGTAACTGAAATAATGCCTCGATCATAAGATGTACTTCCCATGGGCTATGCCGAAGAAAGATTGGTACTCCCAATCTGAGAACTCAGATTCAGCTTGAACTCATGGGCAAAGGCAGAACAAAATGCCTGAATATTCAAGTTGACAAAGAATTACCTATTATTGGAGGGAAGAAACTGCCGAAGGCATAATCCTGAAAACACAAATGATTCAGCGAATGTGGTGTTGGAACTCATCCTTGGGCTAAACACCGACCTGAGGGGGTGTTTATCCCAAGGTCAATCCGATAGAACGATCTCTGCGGATTGCCACTCATCAAAGCATGGGCATGATGAGAGGTCACAGAGAGAGACCCTCCCTGGAATTCTCAGCAATAGTGTTTGACTTTGTGTATGTTGAAGGGGAAATTACAAAATGGAATCTGAACGCTGAGCAATGGAAAGGCTACCTGTGAAATTCCATGAACCATTGATTTCAGCCAGGGTGGGAGATCGTGAGTTGGGAGAGAGGAGGAGAGATGAAGAGGGTCACAGAAATAGCAAAGAGCAGATAGCAGATACGAAATGGAAGGTGAGAGGGGGAGGTAGAGAGAGAGAGAGAGAGAGAGAGAGAGAGAGAGAGAG
>NW_023276817.1:58957-60382 GCF_003668045.3 Cricetulus griseus
GAGAGAGAGAGAGAGAGAGATAAAAGCTCAGTTTACATAGGAGAGAGAGAGAGAGAGAGAGAGCTTCAATTATTCAACCAGAGAGAGAGAGAGAGAGAGAAGGACCAGACAGAGAGAGAGGAGAGAGAGAGAGAGAGAGAAGAGACAGAGAGAGAGAGACGAGAGAGAGAGAGAGAGAGAAGACAGAGATTTTGGCTTACGAGAGAGAGAGAGAGAGAGACAAAGCAGGAAGAATTATAGGAGAGAGAGAGAGAGAGAGACACAGAGACACACAGACACTGAGAGAGAGAGAGAGAGAGAAGTGAGTGATAGAGAGAGTGGAGAGAGAGAGAGAGAGAGACAAACACACAGACAGAAACAGAGAGAGAGAGAGAGAGAGAGTAGGCTAGGATACATGAATGAGAGAGAGAGAGAGAGAGACCCAACATACCCATTGAGGAGAGAGAGAGAGAGAGAGAGACTCTGTCTCGCTGCTGACATGAGAGAGAGAGAGAGAGAGACAGTCCAATTAGTCAATCTAGAGAGAGAGAGAGAGAGAGAACATACCTGGAAGAAGCTAAGAGAGAGAGAGAGAGAGAGATACAGTACTATGATTCCTTTGAGAGAGAGAGAGAGAGAGAGTACATCGTAGGGTACATGAGAGAGAGAGAGAGAGAGAGATTAAACGGTTTTTCCATGGTGAGAGAGAGAGAGAGAGAGAGTTAAACACAAGATGTATTTGAGAGAGAGAGAGAGAGAGAAGGCTCAGTACCCAACATCTGAGAGAGAGAGAGAGAGAGAAAATCATCGACAGTTGTGGAGAGAGAGAGAGAGAGAGAGATGAGACGACACAGGGGTCCCGAGAGAGAGAGAGAGAGAGACCCAAATGTGTAAATCTGAAGAGAGAGAGAGAGAGAGAGATGTGGTGGTGGACATCGTCAGAGAGAGAGAGAGAGAGAGAAAGGTGTGTTTCACCCTTTGGAGAGAGAGAGAGAGAGAGATCTGTATTGTCCCGCTCAAAGAGAGAGAGAGAGAGAGAGAGGTCATAGAGGGAGACACTCGAGAGAGAGAGAGAGAGAGATGTAAGTCTTTTGTTTATGTGAGAGAGAGAGAGAGAGAGAGAAACTGAACACTGAGCAAAGAGAGAGAGAGAGAGAGAGATCCAAGAACCGAGTATTTCAGAGAGAGAGAGAGAGAGAGAGTGGGGGAGACAGGTGAAGAGAGAGAGAGAGAGAGAGAGATAGCAAAGTTTGGATAGCATGAGAGAGAGAGAGAGAGAGAGGGAGGGAGAGACAGTGAGAGAGAGAGAGAGAGAGAGAGAGAGAGAGAGAGATAGAGCGAGAGAGAGAGAGAGAGAGAGAGAGAGAGAGAGAGAGAGAGAGAGAGAGAGAGAGAGAGAGAGAGAGAGAGAGAGAGACTGTAAGTGGGTCGGGAGCTGTCTTTCAA
>NW_023276817.1:60445-81889 GCF_003668045.3 Cricetulus griseus
GTCTTGTACAGGCCAGCTTGATTCCTGGACCTTCATTCCCACTTTCCCTGAATAATGAATATTGAATATTGGGATGTTAGAAATGGCAGTTTAGGTAATAAGGATATCGAGTTCTCAAGACTGCATCCTGCTGAAGTAGGGCATTTGCCATCATTGGGGATGAGAGAATGTTGTGGTACTACCACATCCTGGAGTATCTGTTTGTTCCTTCTTTAGACAGGCCAGGTAGCATGCACTCGGAACTCCTAGACCTCAACAGATGTCAGCTGTGTAGGTGATGACTAAAGTTTAGAAAAGAAAATGTTTCTGAAATCCTGGTATCAGAGGGCTGAGTGGTCATATGAGGGAGTGGCTCCTGAGAAAGAGGGATCCCAGAGGAAAGGAATCTGGGATTATTGAGAGGCTGAAAACTATTTATCTGAAGTACATTTTTTAACTTGTTTGCATGGGTCCCATTCAGCTCCCTGACCATAAAGGAATATTTTGGGTTTACCAAAAACATAAATTGGAGACACATCATCTGCCTCTATATGATAGAAGAGATTTGGCTGAAATCATTCTCATTTTGAAATGGGAAGATTTATCATTCAGACAATAAAAAAGCACCTTAATTTTGCCATTGTAGAGTTGTTTAGCATGCTCTTCAGAACTCGGACTGAGATATAGACACACACACACACACACACACACACACACACAGAGAGAGCACGAGAGAGAGAGAGAGAGAGAGAGAGAGAGAGAGAGGCGTGCTACAAACAGATAAAAGCTCAGTTTATGTAGTAACCAATCCAGAACAAGTACAGCTGCAATTGTTCACCCAGGTTGCAGTGGAAAAGACATAGGACCAGACAGAAAGGAGACATACAGACAGAGAGAGAGAGCAAGAGACAATAGAGAGAGACAGATTTTGACTTACTGTAGCAGGCAGACACTTTGCATATCAGGTAGAATTACAGACTCCCACCCAGGGTGTAGAGACATACAAAGAGACACACAGACACTGAGAAACAAGATAGACAGAGACAGAAACAGTGAGGGTTAGAGAGAGAGATTTAGAGAATGAAATGACAGACAAACACACAGACAGACAAACAGACAGGCCAAGGTTTACTATAGGCTAGGATAAGAGAATACAAGGTCCAGAGGAAGGTTCTCAGCATACTCATGGAGGATGCTGTCTCTGACTAATGAACTCTGTCCTGCTGCTGACATCATCTCATGAACAAAGTATCTGCAGTGAAATGATCTTTCAATCTAATCTAAGACATGGAAATCAAACCTACCTGGAAGAAGCTAACCATGGAAAACTCACCTTTTTTACAGTAATGTGATTCCTTTCATTTTGTTAGTTCATTGATGTACTTCTTAGGTTATTTGACAATGCTCCACAAAAATGCATTGAACAGTTTTTCCATGGTAACAGTATCAGGTAGAATCCCTTAAACATAAGATGTACTTCCAATGGAGGTAGCTGAAGGAAGCAGCCTGAACTCATAGTATTATGGAACAAAAAATACCCGATCCATTGATACAAAGCTGGGGCCCTAAAAGTTGAGGGAAGACACTCCCAAAATCCTAAATCTGAAACCCACAGGTGATCCAGCAATGTGGTTGTGTATATCTTCCTTGGGAAACTCACTGACCTCATGGGGTTTGTTAGGTCACACACTGTTTGGTTAGTCCCAGAAGTAGATCTCTGGGATGTACTGCTCAACCGAGCCTGGGTATGGAGAGAGTTCACAGAGAGATATCCTCCATGGATTTCCCAGCTCCAGAGTTGGTCATTTGTTTATGTGGAAGAGGAAAGCTTGTTATGGAGACGCAACCCTGAGCAATGGGACAGGAATCTTAGAATGTCCATGAACTTTGGTTTTTCTGACATGGTTGGAGAGGGTGAGAGGGGGAGATAGGAGAAGAGATGAAGAGGGTCAGAGGAAGATAACAGAGAGAAGATAGTAGAGAGGAATTGGAAGGTGACAGAGAAAATAATAGATAAGGTGTGGGTATGGATCTGTCTTTTAAAGGGTCCTATAACCCTGCCTGCAGACTTAGTACCCATGGAACCCTGGACTGAACAGAGTACTGGCTGAGTGAGTTCACCTTTCCAGGTGTCACGGGCAGCTTGCCAGATGCCAGGTCCTTCATTCCCATCTTCATTTATTATGTAAATTTGGGGTCTTAAACTTGGCAACATTGGGAATAACGATGTCGCGTTCTCAAGACTGCTTCTTTTTGCTGAAAGGGCATTGACCATCTTTGGGGGCCCTGAGAATAGTAGGGTACTACCACATCCTGGAGGAACTGGTTGCTCAATGGATTTACAGAATGTGTGGCACTGTCTTGGGCATCCAAACCTCGGCAGATGTCAACACTGTAGGAGATGAGGTTAAGTTTAGAGAACAAAATATTTCTTAAGTCCAGGTGACAAACT
This sequence comes from Cricetulus griseus, assembly GCF_003668045.3. NCBI lineage: Eukaryota > Metazoa > Chordata > Mammalia > Rodentia > Cricetidae > Cricetulus > Cricetulus griseus. The sequence goes on from NW_023276817.1 coordinate 62,877, forward strand.
GTTGTATGGTCATATGAAGGAGGGTTTTCCCAGGGAAAGGTACCAGATGAGGAGTAGAGGAATCTGGGATCATTGAGGAAATGAATACTATTTATCTGGAGGGAATCTTTGGACCTTTTTGCATTGGTCCCATTCAGCTCACTGGAACTTACAGGAAAACTTTGGGTTTGCCAAAATCATAAATTGGATACACATAAGCAGCCTTTTTTGATACAAGCAACTTTGCTGAAAGCATTCACATGTTTGAAAAAGAAGGGTATCTATAGGACAATAAAAAATCACCTTAATTTTGCCATTTGAGAGTGGTTTAGCTTGCTCTACTATACTCTGACAGAGAGATAGAAATATACACAGCAAGGTAGACACTTACAGACACACAGACAAAAAGATCAGATTTGATAGAGAACAGTCCTGAGCAAGTCCAGGGCTTCTGATATTCATCCAGGTTGAAGAGGCAAAGAAAGAAGGCCAGAGAGAGTGTGAGAGACTGGAAGAGAGAGGGGGGCTCACGTAGCAGGCAGTTCCCATGCAATTCATGTAGAGTTATAGCAGGCTGCCCACCAGGGTGAAGGGACATACAGAGAGAGAGAGTGACAGCGAGTGATAGAGAGTTAGAAATGAAAATTCAGACAAACAGACAGAGATACACACAGACAAACCATGCCTTAGAGTAGGCTGAGATAAGTGAACGCTAGGTCCACGGGTGGGTCCTCTCATACTCAAGGATGATGCTATCTCTGCCTCATGAACTCTGTCCTAGTGCTGACATCATTTGGTTCCTGAGAGTGAGGGATTCCAAATGAGGAGGAAAGGAATCTGGGATTATTGAGTGGTTGAATACTATTTACATAGAGAACATCCTTGGAACTGTTTACATGGTTCCCATTCAGCTCCCTGGAACTTACAGGAATATTTTGATTCAGCAAATGTGGTGCTGGACCTCATCCTTCCTATACACACCGACTAGAAGGGATGTTTCACTGATCAGTGCTTGAAAATGATCTCTGTGGTTTCCAATTCACCCATGCATGGGCATGGAGAGAGTTGACATTGAGAGAGAACCTCCCAGGCTTTCAGAACAACAGTGTTGATCTTTTGTTTACATGGAAAGTGAATGCCCGCTATGGAATTTGAATACTGAGCAATGGAATACCAACTTCAGAAAGTCCATGAACCCAGAGTCATCTGACACCAGCGATCTGCATTCTGGACCGAGTTTGGCCGTGGGATCTGACACACTGAGCACCCAGAGGCAGTCCTGCCCTCATCTGCCTACCCAAGTAGGACAGAAGCTGTTTCCAGTTCCGGTTCATCATGCTCAGAGTCATCTGACACCAGCAACCTATGTGCCGGACCGAGTTCAGTGGTGGGTTCCAACACACCATGGCTGGTGACAATTCTGCCTCCAAATGCCAGGCTGGTGGGACCGGCACTCCTTCAGGAGTAGCAAGTGCTACTGCCCGGGTAACAATGACAACACTATCCTTGAGAAGGGGACCGACACCAGAGTATTAGATCTGTTTGCATCTACCAGAAGAGAACCTTGGTCCCATACCCACCAGAAGAGCAAAAAACTCCTGCTACACCAACCAGAAGAAAGGATGAGAAGAGGACAAGTTAAAAGCACATTCAACAACAGAAAACCCAATATGACCCCACCGCAGACTAGGAACCATATGCCAGCAAAACCTGAACATCACAATGCAGATGAACCAGAAGAGAATGACCTTAAAAACATATTCAGAAAAATGTTAGAGGACCTCAAAGAGGACATGAGAATTTCCCTTAAAGAAATGGAAGAAAAAAAAAAAACAAAAAAATACAATATATCAACAAATCTCTTAAAGAAACAGTTCAAGACCTAAAAACTGAAATAGAGACAATAAAGAAAGCACAATCTGAGGGAATGCTGGAAATAGAAAAACTGGGTAAATGATCAGGAACTACAGATGTAAGCATAATCAACAGTATACAAGAGATGGAAGAGAGAACCTCAGGAGTCGAAGACACACTAGCAGAAATAGATTCATCATCCAAAGAAAATCTTATGTCCAACAAATCCCTAATACAAAATATCCAGGAAATATGGGATATCGTGAAAAGACCAAACCTAAGAATAATAGATATAGAAGAAGGTGAAGAAATCCAACTCAAAGGCACAGAAAACATATTCAACAAAATCATAGAAGAAAACTTTCCCAACCTAAAGAAAGTCATGCCAGCGAAAATACAAGAAGCCTAAAGAACACCAAATAGACAGAACCATAAAAAGGTCTCCTCCCTATATACTAATCAAAACACCAAACATACAAAACAAAGAGAAAATACTAAGAGCAGCAAAGCATAAAGTTCAAGTACTTATAAAGGCTAACCTAGCAGAATGACACCTGACATTTCCATGGAATCTCTGAGAGCCAGAAGGTCCTGGATAGATAATCTACCTACACTAAGAATTCATGGATGCCAGCCCAGACTACTATAACCAGCAAAGCATTCAATCATTATAGATGGAGAAAAAAAATATATTCCATGACAAAACGAGATTCAAACAATACATATCCACCAATCCGGCCCTGTAGAAACTTCTGGAAGGAAAACTGCAACCCAAGGAAGTTAAGTACAACCAGAAAAATATAGGCAATAGATAAACGCACTTTACCAACTGCCAAAAGGAAAAAGGGATAGAATCCCACACATAATTTCAACACCATCACGAAATCAAAAACAAACAAGAATGAACAATCAATGGTCATTAGTATCCATCAACATTAATGGTCATAACTTCCCTATAAAAAGACACAGATTAGCAGAATGGATAAGAAGACAGAATCCTTCCTTCTGTTGCATACAAGAAATATACCTCAATTTCAAAGACAAATGGTACCTAAGAATTAAATGTTGGTGAAAGATTTTCCAATAAAATGGACCCAAGAAACAAGGGGAGTAGCAATCCTAATAACTAAATTGGATTGGATTTTAAACTAAAATCAGTCAAAAGCAGTGAAGAAGGTCACTTCCTACTCATCACAGGAGAAATCCATCAGGACAAAGTCTCAATTCTGAACAATTATGCCCCAAATATTAAGGCATCCATGTTTGTAAAAGATACATTACTGAAACTCAAGTCACACATATAACCGCATACACTTAGAGTGGTAGATTTCAACACATCACTCTCACCACTGGACAGGAACACCAGACAGAAACTTTACAAAGAATCAAAGGAACTAATACACGTTATGTCACAATTGGACTTAACAGATATCTATAGAACATTCCATACAAATACAAAACAATTTACCTTCTTTTCAGTGCCACATGGAACATTCTCTAAAATCGACCACATACTTGGTAACATATCAAACCTCAACAGGTACAAAAAATTGAAATAACGTGCTGTGTCTTATCAGACCACCATGCTTTAAAGTTAGAATTCAACATCAACACGAAATACAGAAAGCCTACAAATTCATCGAAAATAAGTAACACCCAATTGCACAATTCATGGGTACAGGAAGAAAAAAAAAGGAAGTTAAAGATTTCCGAGAATTCAAAGAGAATTCAGACACAACATATCCAAACCTATGGGATATTTTGAATGCAGTGCTAAGAGGAAAGTTCATAGCGCTAAATACCCACACAAAGAAACAGGAGAATAAACACACTAGAGAATTAACAGCACAACTGAAAGCTTCAGAAAAAACAAACAAACAAACAATACAACCTAGAGGAACAGACACCAGGAAATAATCAAACTGTGGGCTGAAATCAATAAAATGGAAAATAGAACAATACAAAGAATCAATATAACAAAAAGTTGGTTGTTAGAGAAAATCAACATGATAGACAAACCTTTATCCAAACTTAACAAACAACAAATAGTAAACATGAAAATTAATAAAATGAGGAATGAAACGGGGCACATAACAACAGACACAGAGGAAATGCAGAGAGTCATCAGGTCATATTTTTAAAACTTCGAAAATCTAAAGGAAATGCACAATTTTCAGTAGAGATTACAATTACCAAATTTAAATCAAGAACAGATAAGCAACTTAAATAAACATATAACCCCCTAATGAAATTGAAGCAGTCATCAGAAGTTTCCCAACCAAAATAAAGCCCAGGACCAGATGGCATCATTTCAGAATTCTACCAGAAATGCACGGTACATCTAATACCAATTCTCTTCAAAGTATTCCACATAATAGAAACAGAAGGATCATTACCAAACTCTTTTTATGAGGCCACAATAACCTTGATAGCCAAGCCACACATAGATACAACTAAGAAAGAGAAATACAGACCAATATCCCTCATGAATATTGATGCAAAAATTCTCAATAAAATATTGGCAAATAAAATCCAAGAACACATCAGAGAAATCATCCATAACAATCAAGTATGCTTCATCCCAGGGATGCAAGGATGGGTCGAAATAGGAAAATCCATAAATGTAATCCACCATATAAACAGACTGAGGAAATAAATCACATGATCATAAAACTAGATGTTAAAAAATCCTTTAACAAAATCCAACACCCCTTCATGATAAATGTCCTGGAGAAATCAGGGATAACAAGAACATACCTCAACATAATAAAAGCAATATACAGCAAGCTGGCAGCCAACATCATATTTAATGGAGAGAAATTCAATGCAATTCTTTTAAGATCAGGAACACTACATGGCTGTCCACTCTCTCCTTACCTCTTCAATATTGTCCTTCAAGTTTTAGCTAGAGCAATAAGACAACAAAATGAGATCAAGGGAATAGAAATCTAAAAGGAAGAAGTAAATTATCACTATTTGCAGATGATATGATAATCTACATGAGACCCGAGAAACTCTACCGGGGAACTCCTATAGCTGATTAACACCTTCAGCAAAGTGGCAGTATACAAGATTACCTAAAAAAATCTGTAGCCCTTCTATATGCCTATGACACATTAGTGGAGAAAGAAATCAGAGAAACATCACCCTTTACAATTCCCACAAACAATATAAAATACCTTGGAGTAACACTAACCAAAAAAGTAAGAGACCTGTATAGTAAGAATTTTGAGTCTGTAAAGAAAGAAACTAAAGAAGATACCAGAAAATGCAAAGATCTCCCATGCTCTTGGATAGGTAGAATCAACATATTAAAAATGGCAATCCTTCGAAAAGCAATCTACAGATTCAATGCAATTCCCATCAAAATATAAAGTGGGAAATTACCAATAAGGAGCCAAGTAGAAATATAAGGGTAGTTAATAGGGACAAGCCTTATTTACGGAGCGACATAGACAGCCGGCATGGCAGCAGTCTGTACAGCAAGCCAAAAAAGAAATCTGAAAGTGAAAACCCAGCCACTTGAACATCTCAGTCTATGTCACCCTGACCGCACCCTCACAGGCATGATCTGGCACACCTGTAGCCATCCCCTAAGTAGGCATGGATACCGCTTCCCCTATAATTCCCCTTTTACTCTAAAAGAGGATTAAAATTTACAGTGTAAAGTATCCAAAATTAACAATCATAAAGGTGAAATATAAGAAGATACAATATATGCAGGCTTGTGAGAGAAAAAGTAACAGGAATAAATAGAGGAGCTGGTTGTGGTGGTGCACACTGATAGGATTTGCTACAGGAAGCAGAGGCAGGCAGATTTCCATACTGAAACCCTGTCTCTGGAAAAAAAACAAAAAAGTAAAAATAAAATAAGAAATAAGCCACATAAAGATGGAAAATACACACAGAATCTGGATACTGTTTGCCATATTGTTGTCTTTAAATTGATTGTCGAGGAAAGACTTACTGCTGCTAAAATTCATTTGATTATAAATACTGCTAAATTAATCCAACTTATACATTTTAAAAATGCTCTAATTTAAAAATTTAAGTTGAAGGACAGGCTATATAGAAATAAATGTTTTGTTATATTTCCACAGAAAATGAAAAGATGTGGATTCCTTCCAGACTAATATGGTTTGATCAAGAAAGACCCCTTAAAGCTACAGCGTTACAGACTACAAAAACAAGGACTTGGTCAGATTTCTATGTTTTATCAGGATCCTAATGGTATGAACATCGCCCCTAATCAGCAGGAAGCAGTTCAGAAGGAATGACGCCCATATCTCCAAATATTGTTTACAAATATTTGTTTTCATTTAAATGGGGTTACTTATAAATTATAATGAGGATAGTCAATCTCTTTTTAAACAAAGAAAAGGGGGAATAGAATATAGGAATGAATACTTTGCATTGGTATAGATTTTCATTTATTGATACAACTTTAAGGTCAATTTTGTGATATGTTTTTCTCCTCATCTTCAGGTTTTGTGTTTATACAGATATTTTAAAATGATATGAATAATTAAATATAGTTTATATAGTTACATATAACAATCAAAATTTATAATTAGGTTAGTTAGGTTTTGTAGACATAGAGATGTATTTGAGATGGTTAGGTATTTGTCAAACTTTTCAAAGACCTACAGAAATATTTCATTTAAATGTTTTAGGGTTTTTCTTGCAGTGAGAAACAACTGCTCCTGGCACACCAATTCGTCAGAAAGGAGGATGGGAATTGAAGAAACTAGTTATGAAGTTTGATTTCAAATTGGCAAGATTAGTTATTTGGGCAAGAAACTGCTCTTGACTGGACTGTTTGTTGCTGTATAAACTGGACATGCAGGACCCAGAAGAAATGGATTGTTGAACTAACAAAACAAGAAAGTACTGAAGGGTTCCTGTTGAAAATGGAGAAGTGTGTCAGACACACTGTGGCCTATAGGCTTTAGATGGATGCTCCAATGTTACAGAAGAACTTTGGGTGACTGTCCAGGTAGCAAGATGTCAGTCTCAATACTAGAGTTTATATATTATCCTTCTGATGTCTTTAATAGAATTGAAGACAGATAGTGATGGTTATAGATTTCTTCAGTTATTATAAAAAATAACTTAACTTTCTTTTTATTTAGACAGAAAAGAGGAGATAATGGGTAATGTACTTCTTTGTATGTTTATCTTATTGATTGTTAATTAAAATACTGTTTGGCCAATGGCAGCAAGATAGACAGGACTAGGAGTCAAAGAGTATACTGGGGAATGTAGTAGAGAAGTGGTAATACAGGCTAGATGTGACATAGCAAGGAGACTCATATTTAGCAAAGAAAAAGCAGAAGTGGCCCCCCTCTTTCCCCTTTGCCTCCAACAATGGCAGGATGTGAGCCACCGAAAAGGAGGGACGCCAAAAAGGCATCCGATAAGTCATAAAATATATAGATTTGTGATAATTTGACTGAGCTAACTGATGATAATCCTAGTCATTGACCAAGCAGCTTTGTACATAATATGTCTCTGTATTATTTTGTCCATCCCTGTGGAGGGCAGAACTCGGGCGATTGGCAGGGACCACCCACATGGCAGTATGACTCAGGCAGCTTTGGCAGAAAGATTTACTGTAACAAAAATCCTAAGACAATTTTTCACTGAACTTGAAAAACAATTCTCAACTTTATATGGAGAAACAAAAGACACAGGATAGACAAAAAACCCTGTACAATAGAGGAAATTCTGGAGGCATCACCATTCCTGAATTCAAGCTCTATTACAGAGCTATAATCCTGAAAAGAGCTTGGGATTGGCATAAAAGTTGACAAGTAGGACAAGGCAATAGAGTTGAAAACCCTGATATTAACCCACACACATATAAACACCTGATTTTTAACAAACAGTCCAAATATATATGCTGGAAGAAAGAGAATATCTTCAACAAATGGTGCTGATGTAACTGGCTGCAAACAAGCAGAGGACTAGAGATAGACGCAAGCCATTAGCCCCACAGAAAACTTAAGTCAAAGTGGATAAAAGACCTCAACATAAAAGCAGCTACACTGAACCTATGAGAGGATAAAGTGGTAAATACCCTTGACTTAATTGGTCCAGGAGACCATTTCCTGAACATAACACCAGTAGCACAGACACTGAGATCAACAATTAATAAATGGGACCTACTGAAACTGAGAAGCTTCTGTAAGGAAAAGGACACAGTCAGCAATACAGACAGGGAAAAGATAATCACCAACCAATCTGAAAGAGGGCTGATCTCAAAAATATACAAAGAACTCAAGAAGCTACTCTCCAAAACACCAAACAATCCAATTAAAAAGTGGGGTACAGAACTAAATAGACAATTCTTAATAGAGGAATGTAAAATGGCTGAAAGACACATAAGAAAGTGCTCAACATCCTTAGCCATCAGGGAACTGAAAAACAAAACAACTCTGAGATACCATATCACTGCTGTCAGAGTGGCTAAAATCAAAAACACCAATGACAGTTTATGCTTCAGAGGATGTGGGGAAAGAGGAATACTTCTCCACTGCTGGTGGGAGGGACAATTTGTACGGCCACTTTTGAAATCAGTATGGCGACTCCTCGAAAAAAAATGGGAATGAGTCTAACACAAGATCCAGCAATCCCACTCCTAGGCATATACCCAAAAGAAGCACATTCATACAACAAGGACATCTGTTCAAATATGTTCATAGCAGGACTATTTGTAATAGCAAGAACCTGGAAGCAGCCTAGATGCTCCTCAACCGAAGAATAAAGGAGAAAACTGGTACATTTACACAATGAAATAACTCAGCAGAAGCAAAGACAGAAGGCAAGAGAGAGAGAGAGAGAGAGAGAGAGAGAGAGAGAGAGAGAGAGAGAGAGAGAGAGACAGACACAGAGACAGAGACAGAGACAGAGAGACAGAGAGGGAGAGGGAGAGGGAGAGGGAGAGAGAGAGAGACAGAGAGAGAGAGACAGAGAGAGGGACACATGCAAACGGAAAGATAAGATCTGAGTTGATGAGGAGACCAGTCCAGAACATGTACAGCTTCAGGTATTCTCATAGGGTGCAGAGGCAAAGACAGAGGACCAGACAGAGAGAGAGACAGAGACTTTGACTTAGTGTAGCAGCAAACACATTGCAAAGCAGTTAGAATTATAGACTCCCACCTCTGTTGTAGAGACATATACATAGAGACAAAGACAGTGGGAGACAGAGATACACAGAGACAGAGACAGTGAGAGAGAGAGTGAGATTTAGAGGATGAAACGACAGACAGACACACACTCAGACAGACAGACAGTCCAAGGATTAGTTTAGTGTTGGATAAGAGCATTATACTTCCAGAGGCAGGCTTCACACATGGAGGAAGCTCTCTCTGCCTAATGAACTCTGTCCTGCTGCTGGCATCATGACATGCACCCAACTGTCTGGAATGTAATGATCTTTCAAACTAATCTATGAAGTTGAATTTAAACCTTCCAGGAAGTAGCCAACCATGGAAAACTCACCTTTTTTTTAGTAATATGATTCCTTTCATTTTCTTAGCCCATTCAAGTACTTCTTAGGGTATTTTCTCCACAAAAAGGTATTTAAGAGTTTTTCCATGGTAACAGTAGCAGGTAGATTCCCTTAAACGTAAGATGTAATTCCAAATGTGATGGGGAATATAATTTTTGTATGTTTATCTTATTGATTATTGAATAAAATACATTTTGGCCAATGACAGAAAGCTAGACAGGACTAGGAGTCAAAGAGGATTCTGGTAAATGTAGTAGAGAAGTGTTGATCCAGGCAGGAAGTGACATTGCAAAGAGACTCATATTTAAGGAAGGAGAAACAGGAAGTGACCTCTTTTCCCTCGGCTCCTGCTCCAGCGGTGCAATGTGATCCACCGGCAAGGAGGGATGCCATTATGCATCCAATAAGATAAGTCCTATAAAATATATAGATATATGATAATTGATACTGAGATAACAGATGAGAATCCTAGTCATCAGCCATGCAGCTGTGGGGGACCAAATATTTCTGTTATGAAATATTTTGGGGCCCAGCCTCCAGCTTCAGAAAACATGGATCACCAGACACCTACACCCCATTATTTTATTGTTAATGCCAATAGGGCTACTATTGTTTACCATGGCCACAGGGTAATACGACTCCTAATTTGCAACTCTATGTGACTAAGCATTTGAATAAGTCCTCACCTGGGCAGGGAGAGCAGAGGTGTGTGAGTAACTTGTGAGAATGGAAGGTTAGGAGTTAGGGGCAAGCTACCAGAGCAGAGAGAACAAAGAAAGACAGTTCCCTCGTAGTCATGACAGGACGATTAAGAAACAGCACAAAAGATGGCTAATAAAGAAATGACTCTAGTTCTACAACATGGAACTGAGAGCTCTCTGAAGATGACAAGATGCCTGTGTTTGGTTTTTATCGCCGCTGGATTGCTAGGAGTTTCCAAGTCGACATACCCCCACTCAGGTAGAAACTCATGGTTGTCGTGGGTTAAAGCTGAGAGATGCCAGGCCACCACAAAATGGTGCCTGAACGCAGGGCCTCAGACTGTGGGAAGAAGCCATGGACACCAAGAAGAAACAGACAAGGCAGAGGCTTGGACAGTTCTAAGACATAGTCATAAAGGTAGAACCGGTTGGAGAAGAAACAGGCGCAGTTAAAAGAAGAAAGATGTGGCCGAATGTGGTGAGTGAACAGCATTAAGTCAGGAAAAATCCTGTATATAATTGTAGAAATAGGAAACAGATATATGTAATATAATATAGGAAGACGTCAGCCAGCAGCTGATGAAAAAAGATGAATCGGGTTATTTAACCCTTAAAGTAGAAATGTGCACAAATTATATATAAGACGAAGATGTCAGCCAGCAGCTGACAAAAAAGGTAAAGCAGGTTATTTAACACTTAAAGTAAGAGAAAATGCACACAGTAGATGTGAGATGGAAATGTCAGTCAGGTGATAAAGTAGTTAAATGTAATGTGTTTAACTCTGAAAAGAAAAATGCAGGTAATTATAAATATGAAACAGGAATATTAGGCAGATGGTAAAGAGAAGTAAGTTATCCTTGAAAGTAAAAATGTATATAGTTAGAGAAATCAGGCAGGTAATTGTTAGTCAGATGATTGTATATTTATTTACTTGGGTATAGTTTAATACCTTGGAGAGCTCAAACAATGTGAAATCAAGTACAGGTGATTTTAGAGTTTACAAGTTTTAAAAGGATCCTCCCTGCTTGCGAAAGCCACTGCCATGATGTAGCATTTTCGAGTTGTGCAGGAGCTTGGGAAGACATAGGTGTGGCCTTGCATACACGTGAGGAGAGATATCTAGGGAGATATCTAGGAATGGAATAGAGTACAGAAAACTCCACAACTACTAAGGCGCAGATGGATGGTAAAGAATGCACAGGACCAATGATTGGGATCAGCAGGGAGAGAGAGTTAATAAGTACCAAGATGGAGGGAGCCTTTACCTCCTTCCTTCATTTTAAACTGGAAATGCAGAAAAGGCAAATACTCAATGGTAAAATTCAGCAAGAGCTAAGAGACTTGGAAATTATAGCAAAATTGTTTACAGGAGACAAGAAATTTATAGCTTTCCTTGGATCAGAGAGAGAAAGAGGATCAGGGGAACATAGAAGGATACATGTGCCAATACCATTCAATCAGCTCTAGGAACTAAACATGGCTTATATCCAATATGGACCAAAAGCAATTTTTACCCAGAGACTGATTGGGAATGTTGCTGTAGAAGCCTCACCCTTAGGAAACTGAAAGCAGCAGGAGGATATTTGTTATAGAGAGCAGGCAAGGAACTAGGGAGTTAGTTCAGAATTGTTTGGACATTATACAAAAAAGTGAGAGACGTGGTGTTAAAATTTTGATTGTGAAACAGCTAACTTATGAGAATGCTGGCACTGCATGCCAGACCGAGCTAAGGCCACATAGGAAGAGGACTGACGTAGGCGAGTTCATTAAGATGTTTTTCAGATATGGACCTAGCTTACACTCAGGGATTAGCAATGGTGGCTGCCTTACAGGAACTTCAGTTAATAGTACATTATTCCTAAGGAGAAAGCAAGGCATAGGGAGGAAGAAATGTACAGAACCTTCTAGAGGTTGCTTTGGACATGATCAGGAAGGGCACCAAGTCAGACAGAGTCCCAACAAAAGAGAAAATAGGGGATCAGGCTTGTGCCCAAAATACAGCCACAGATTTTTCTGCAGCCCAGAGGGCATAGTTGAGCTAAGGCCAAGGTCAGCTGTGCCAGCGGCCTTAGTCTGCCAGCCCTCAGCCAGCGGCTTGGTGCCACCTCATGCTGGCGTCTGCGGCAGGCTAGCAAAATGGATGACATGGCAGCGGACAGCCTGCCTCCTTGGGTTAACTTACAAGGATTGACTATAGCTACTATGTTAGAAATTTCAATTAGGGATTTTTCTTTTCAACAAACTGATCATAACCTAGGCAAAAGGAGAAATATGAGATATAAGCAAGTTAGGAATGAATAGTGTGGCCACACCTGGATGCATGATGTGATTGTGAATTTATGAATGCAGATGAATGGAAATGCCTAAATTGCCTTGGATATGATTAGAGAGATATTTACATTGCCTCAGATACTGTTTAAAAAATAACAAAATCACTTTAATGTGTTCAAAAATAGCATCCAGTCAGTCAGTCAATGTCTTAACAGGAAAAATTAATGATTTGAGCCCTAGGAGATAGTCAATTAAAAAGTTAGCAAAAGCCTATAGCTTTAGCTTAGAGACATGAGGGATCTATGGGTGATTCTGTAATATTTGGCAGATGAGAGGATACAGGTCTTACTAAATTTTTATGGTTGAAAAAAGAAAATCTAGAAAATAAAAGTTGATACATAATTTTAAAAAGGGTTTATGAAAGCCTCAGGAGAGAGCCATCCTGTTAGATTCACAGCTTGAATGTGTCTTTGCAAATGCAAATTAAGCCAGGTCAGCTAAGATGCAAATGAGGTCTTATCAGCTTTTCAGCTTTGCAGGTTAGATTAGAAAAGGCTACTCAGAAACTTTAAATAAATCTTAAAAATTGTTTGGGACATATGTTGTATTCTAAAAAAATTAAGGCTTAACAGATAGCAATTGGAAAAGATATTTTAAAATCTTTAAATGAGTTTTTTAAAAGTTGTTATAGAACATTCAATGTTTAAGTACCTTTTTAGGAACATCTAATGATGATTTAAATCCTTTAAGTAAGATTCTATAAGGAGATATTGATCCAGATGTACCCAGACAGCTAAATAAGAAGATAGACAAGTTCTATAATTGGAGGAGGCAATTCAGCACCATCAGATATATTGACTATACAAAACCATGGGAAGCTTATATGCTCCCCACAAAGCAGAGTTCAACTTCTTTCTATGGCAGAAGGAACCATTACTATGGTTGTGCCTACCTGTCTCACCCCAGCCTATATATTAAACCCTTATTTTAAAGCATTAGCCCACATGGTACAGAAATGCCATATGGATTCTAGAGAATATTTTGGGAGAGAACCAAGTATGATACATGTCCCCTATGCTAATCAACAGTTTAATTGGTTATTTCAGAAAAATGAGTCATGGGTGACTATCAGTTTCTAGCTCATGGACTGTTAAAATTTACACTAATGCATTTTTTTGTATTTCCAAATTTGAAAAACAGTTTTGTAAAGATATGCTGTTAGTTTTTAACATTGTTTCTATTGGGAGAATCACTTGCATAGGTTAGAAACAGAAAGGAATATATAGAGCAGACAGCTCTGGCTTCAGCTCAAATAATAAAAATGCAAAGTGTTGCAGTGGTCTTGCAGATCCTGGTAAATAATTCATTTAATTTTTATACTGACAGTCACTATGTCTTTAAGGCTTTTAAGTTAATAGAGACAGTCGACTGCACAGTCCAGTAATAGTCAAGTCAGAATGTTATTTGAACAAATTCAAAATGTTAATCACTTAAGAGAATTATTGTGTTTATGGGTCACACTGGGGACCTATTAGATAGGCCTTTCCCTGATTACTAGCCAAATGGAATGAATTAACTGATTAACAAAATCAGTTGTTTTGCCTTAAATAGAATATCCTCGACAGGCTTGTAACTTTCTTCATCATAATAGCAAAAGTCTAAGGAAGAAATTTGGCTTAACCAGAGAGACTGCTGGTCAAATCATCAAACAATGTGGAATATGTCCACAATATGGCTATGACTTATTTAAGGGAGAATCCTCAAGGCCTGCTTGCCAACCATTTATGGAGAATGGATATGACTCACATCACAGAGTTTGGCAAGTTGAAAATGTTCACGTGGAAATTGACACGTATTTAGGTTTCTTAATGGTCACTCCACAAACAGGAAAAGCCAACAGACATGTTATGAGTCACTGTTTAAGATGTTTTGCTTACATGGGAGTGCCAAATTTTGTAAAAACAGATAATGGGTCTGGATATACTAGCAAAGCTTTCCAGCAATTTTGTGCTTAATGGAAAATTGATAAAAAATACATGTCTTCTTTATATAACCCCAAGGACAAGGAATAAGAGAGCGGGCCCATAGTGCCCTAAAAACACAGCTTCTAAGATAAAAACGGGGGAGCTGTGGCCCCAGTCTCCACATGGTACTTTAAAGAATGCACTGTTAATCTTAAACATTTGAAATATGGATGCCAGTGAGCACTCTGATGCAGACAGTTTCTGGCATGGAGGAACTTGAGCAAATTTCACTCTGGTCAAATGGAGAGAAGAATAGAGGGGACCAGGCCCTGTAATTATTTGGATGTCAAGGGCATGTCTGTGTTTTCTCAAAGGAGGAGAACGAGGCATCCTGGCTAACGGAAGGTTGGTGAGATGCGTGGAACAGAGAAAAACGGGACCTTGGCCCACAGGAGACCATCTGAAACAGCTGGAGTAAAACACTGGGCCTGTATTTTCTGAACCTTGAGGACATCTGACCTACAGCTGGAGGAAGAAGGGAGACACACCCAGTTCCAGTTTCGAGATGCTTTCCTGATTTCCAGTTTCCCTATAGCCGGACTACATTCACCTCTCTGAATTCGTGAGTGCTCATCCAGGAGCAGACTAAGAACTTGATAAAATACAGTGTGCTTTCTTGCCACAAACAGACACACAAAAGTGTTTTGCCAGTTTTCCCATTGGGAAAAAGGACCCACTTAGGGCAGTCAGATAGTGGCATAAACCAGAGTGGCAGAAACTCCTTCACAATGCTTAAAACAAGACATGGACAAAAGACTTTTTAGTTAGTGTTCAAAGACTTATATTACAAACCTGATGTTAGAACTTCCGACTTTGAGCAAGAAATAGAAAGATTCAAGGGGCATTGAGTCCCAGGCAGGGAATAAAGAAAAAAGGTTTAGAATTGTGAAATTGTTCACAACCCACAGATTGTGAGAATATCTTATTGTCTTTTGATTGTATTGTAACTCACCCCATGTATGTTCATGATAGAATTGTTATTATCTGTGATCTTGCTACATGTGTTATGCAAATGTTATTAGAAATTAGAAGTCAGAGTTCATTCTAACAGGAATGTAATGTGTAATTTACAAGCCCTAGGATAGAAGTATGTTTTGGGGAGCAAACTTTAATAAGGTCCATATCAGAGGCACTAGAGGCATTGCCACACACATTTTAAAAGGCCATTTTAACCTTCATATGTCTCCAACCTGCAGGAGAATGTATGCAGCCATGAGGGTTTTGGAGCTTGACCATCGCCCATCCCCCACTAACCTTATTTGTTTTACAGAGACTGTTTCCAGCCAGAGATGGGTATGGTTGTCCTTGCTTTCAGGGAATCCTAAGACAGAACATGCATGACGCAATGCGTGATTCCATGACAAACACCACTGGTAGGTTGAAGGTAACCTCCTAGAACAGGCAGAGTCATCTGTCCTGTTGCAGAAGCACATGTTTCTTTTTATTAATTTAAGAGAGAGGTATTGTGGGGGACCAAATAATTCTGTTAGAAAATATTTTGTGGCCCATCCTCCAGCTTCAGAAAATATGGAGCACTGGAAAGCTCCAGTCCACTATTGTATTGTTAATGCCAGTAGGGGTACTATTGTTTGCCTGGCTTCAGGGTAATATGACTCCTAATTTGCATCTCTATGTGCTTAAGCATCTGAATAGCCCCTCACTTGGGCAGGGAGAGCAGAGGTATGTGAGTAACTTGTGAGGACTGAAGGTTAGGAGTTAGGGGCAAGCGACCAGAGCAGAGTGAACAAAGAGAGATGGTTCCCTCGTGGTCATGACAGGACAGAAAAGAAACAGCAGAAAAGATGGCTAATAAAGAAATGACTCTAGTTCTACAACATGGAACTGAGAGCTCTCTGAAGATGACAAGATGCCTGTGTTTGGTTTTTATCAGTGCTGGGTTGCTAGGAGTTTCCAGGTCCAGCCACCCTTACTCAGGTAGAAATCATGACTGTTGTGGGTTAAAGCTGAGACATGCCAGGCCACAACAAGCAGCATTGTATCTAATATAATTCTTTGTGTATTCATTTGGGCCCTAACTCATGCGAGTGGTGAGAAATGGCAGTGGGGCTCAGGCGACTTTGGCAGAAAGATTTACCGTAACAGAATGATGTCAGAAGTGGGATGACCCCATGCCCCAAGTCTCACAAAGAAAGAGGGAAACCTGCCACCACAGCCTGTCCTGTTGGTCCATTGAAAGTCATTAGAGCAGCTTCCATATGCTTTCCCAGCGTTCTTGGGGGTTGGAGTCTGGAACTCACAAGATGGTCTACAGGCTGTGAGGGTCCTAGCATTAGGATGGGGAGCTCTCAGCACTACAAGCTGCCTTCCTGCCTCCCAGACACTAGTCAAGCAGCAGAAGAACCCGGGCAGCTGGACAAAATGAAAAGCTGTGGATTCCTTCCAGACTAAAATGGTTTGATCAAGCAAGACCCCCTAAAGCTGAGAAGATACAGCTTTACAGACTACAAAAACAAGGACTTGGTCATATATCTATGTTTTATCATGGTTCCAATGGTATATCAACATCGTCCCCATTCAACAGGAAGCAGTTTAGATAGAAAGACGCCAAAATTCCCAAATAGTGTTTATAAATTTTTGTTTTCATTTTAATGGGGTTGGTTATAAATAACAATGAGCATAGTCAATTTATTTTTAAAGGAAAAAAAGAATAGGATATAGGAATGAATAATGTGCATTGGTATAGATTTTCATTTATTGATACAACTTTAAAGTCAATTTTATGATATGTATATGTCTCCTCTTATTTAGGCATTGTGTTTATACAGATATTTACCTATAGTAATCAGAACTTATAATTAGGTTACTAAGGTTTTCTAGATATACAGAGATGTATTTAAGATAGATAGGTATTCTTCAAACCTTTCAAAGGCCTACAGAAATATGACATTTAAGTGCTTTAGGGTTTTTCTTGGCAGTGAGACCCAACTGCTCCTGGCACACCAATTATGTCAGAAAGGAGGATGGGCATCGAAGAAACTTGTTATGGAGTTTGCTTTCAACATGGCAAGATTAGCCATTTGAGCAAGATACTGCTCTTGCCTGGACTGTTTGTTTATGTATAAAGTAGACATACAAGACCCACAAGAAAGTAACTGCTGAACTTACAAAGCAAGACAGTACTAAAGGGTTACTGTAAAAATGGAGACGTATACCAGACACACTATGGCCTATGGGCTGAAGATGGATGCCCCATTGTTACAGAGGAACTTGGGTGACTGTTCCAAAGAGCAAAGAGCACGGAGCAAAGAGGAAGTGGAATTTGAGATGGACAGGAAGAGAGAGAGAGAGAGAGAGAGAGAGAGAGAGAGAGAGAGAGAGAGAATAAGAGAGCATAAGAGGATAAGAGGTTTGGGATCTATCTTTTAAAGGGGTCCTATAAACCAGATTGGAGACATAGTAACCATGGAAGCATGGAGTGAACAGAGTACTACTGCATGAGTGAGTGCATCATGCCAGGTGCATTGGACAGGCCAGCCTGATGCCTGCACATTTCATTCTCTTTTCCATAAATCTCTATGGCTTTTACAACTCCAGAGTTGGTCATTTGTTTACGAGAAAGGGTAAAGCTCACTATGGAATTGGAACCCTGAGCAATGGAACACAACTCTTAGAATGTCCATGAACTTTAGATTTTCTGACATTGTTTAAGTGGGTGAGGGGGGAGACAGTGGAAGAGATGAAGTGGGTCAGAGGAAGATACCTGAGAGAAGACAGCAGAGAGGAATTGAAAGGTGACATAGAGAATAATAGATCAGGTGTGGGAAGGGATCTGTCTTTTAAAGGGTCCTATAACTCTGCCTACAGTAACCCATGGAATCCAAGACTGAACAGAGTAGTGGCTGAGTGAGTGCACCGTTCCAGGTGTCATGGGTAGCTACCCAGATGCCAGGACCTTCATTCCCACCTGCATTTATTATGGAAATTTTGGGTCCTAGACTTGGCAACATTGGGAATAACAATGTTGAGTTCTCAAGACAGCTTCTTTTTGTTGAAAGGGCATTGACCAACTTTGGGGACCCTAGGAATGCTGGGGTTCTACCACATAGTAGAGAACCTGGTTGCTCCACAGATTTCTGTCTTGGGCATCCTAAGCCTCAGCAGATATCAGCAGTGTATGAGATGAAGTTAAGTTTAGAGAACAAAATATTTCTTAAGTCAAGGTGACAGAGGGTTGCATTTTCAGATGAGGGAGGGTTTTCCCAGGGAAAAGTATCATATGAGGCGGAGAGGAATCTGGGAACATTGAGAGGCTGAATATTATTTATCTTGAGTGAATCTTTGGACCTTTTTGCGAGAATTTGAGGCCAGCCTGGTCTACAGAGCGAGTTCTGGGGCAGCCAGGGCCACCCAGAGAAACCCTGTGTTGAAAAAAAGAAAGAAATCAGAAGAGGAAGCTTCATTTCAGAATGCATGCAGAGGAACATCATCCAAGTATCTGGTATCTATAGACAATAAAAATCACCTTAATTTTGCAATTTTAGAGTGATTTAGCATGCACTTCAATACTCTGAACGTGAGAGAGGAACACACACAGCAAGCGAGACACATACAGACACACAGACAAAAGAATCTTATTTGATAGAGAACATTCCTGGGCAATTTCAGAGCTTCTGCTATTCATCCAGGTTGCAGATCAAAGACAGAAGG
>NW_023276817.1:81922-82341 GCF_003668045.3 Cricetulus griseus
TCTGCCTAATGAACTCAGTCCTGCATCTGACATCATCTCTTGGAGAGAGAGACCGATACAGAGAGAGAGAGAGACAGAGAGAGGGGAGGGTTCAGTCAACTATCAGTTCCATTAGAATTCAGATTGTGGCCCACCAGGGTATACGGACATGCACAGAGAGACAGTGACAGTGAGTGATAGAGAATTAGACATGAAAATTCAGACATACAGACAGAGAGACACACAGACAAACCATGGCTTAGTGTAGGCTGTGATATTTGAATACCAGGTCCAAGGGTGGGTCCTCTCATACTCAAGAAAGATGCTGTCACTACCTCATGAACTCTGTCTTGCTTCAGACATCATTTGATGCACCCAAGTACTTGTAGTCCAATCTAATCTAAGATATGGAATTTGTGCATTCTTGGAAGAAGCTACCA
>NW_023276817.1:82676-99756 GCF_003668045.3 Cricetulus griseus
GGGCAGGTCTCCAGATGCCAGGACCTTCATTCCCACCTGCATGAATCTCATTCTTGGGAAACACACCCACTTGAAGTGGTGTCTCACTGTTTAGTCAGTCCGAGAAAATGATCTCTGCAGATTCCCACCATCCAAGCATGAGCAGGGAGAGAGGTCACAGATATAGAACCTCCCTGGCTTTCTCAGTAATAGTGTTGGTCTTTTGTTTACATTGGAGGGAAATTAGGACATGGAAACTGAACACTGAGCAAGGAACAGCTACCTTAGAAATTCCATGAACCAAGGATTTTAGACAGGGTTGGTGAGGGTTTGTTGGGGAGACAGGAGAATAGACAAAGAGGCTCAGAAAAATAGCAAAGAGCAGATAGAATATAGGAAGTAGAAAGGGTGAGGGAGAGAGAGAGAGAGAGAGAGAAGAGAGAGAGAGAGAGAGAGAGAGAGAGAGAGAGAGAAGAATAGGAGAGCATAATTGGGTTGGCGTCTGTGTTTTAATCGGGTCCTTTAACGCTGCCTGAAGACGTAGTAACCCTGAAAACTGGACTGAACAGAGTACTGTCTGAGTGAGTGAAACATGCCAGGTGCCTTGGACAGGACAGCCTGTTGCGTTCACCTTTCATTCCTACTTTCGCTGAATACTGAATGGTGGGGTGTTAGAAATGGCAATTTGAGGATTAAGGATATCGAGTTCTCTAGATTGCATCCAGCTGAAGTAGGACATTTACCATAATTAGGGACCTGAGAATGTTGTGGCACTACCACATCCTGGTATATCTGTTTGTTCCTTCCTTGGACAGGCCAGGTCGCCCAGTCGGATCACCTAGAACTCAACAGATGTCAGCAGTGTAGGAGATGAAGTATACTTTAGAAACAAAAGTGTTTCTGAAGTCCTGTATCAGAGCAATGAATGGAGAGGTGATGTAGTGATTCCTGAGAGAGCCCAGATGATGAAAAAAGGAATATAGGATCATAGAGAGGATGACTACTATTTGTCTGGAATGCATCTTTGGACCTGTTTACATGGGTCCCATTCAGCTCCCTGGAACCTACAGGGATATTTTAGGTTTACCAAATACATAAATTAGAGACCAATCAGCTGCCTCTTTATGATAGAAGCAACTTGGCTGAAAACATTCTCATTTTGGAATAGGAAGGGTATCTTTTGGACAATAAGAAAGCACCCTAATTTTGTCATTGTAGAGAGGTTTAGCATGCACTTCAGTACTCGACAGAGAGACAGATAGATACACACACACACAAACACATACACAGAGAGACAGAGAGACAGAGAGAGAGAGAGAGAGAGAGAGAGAGAGAGAGAGAGAGAGCAAATGGACACATACAAACAGACAAATAAAAGGTCAGTTTAGGTGGAGACCAGTTCAAGACAAGTATACCTTCAGGTATTCACCCACTTTGCAGAGGCAAAAACAGGACTAGACAGAGTGAGAGACAGAGACTTTGGATTAGTGTAGCAGACAAACACATTGCAAAGCAGTTAGAATTATAGACTCCCACCCAGGGTGTACAGACATATACAGAGAGACATAGACAGTGAGAGACAGAGATACACAAAGACAGGCTGAGAGAGTGAGTGCTAGAGAGAGAGTTAGACAATGAAATGACAGACAGACACACAGATAGTCCAAGGCTTACTGTAGGCTAGGTTAAGTGCTTTATACAACCAGAGGCTGTCTACCAACATACTTGTGGAGGAAGCTGTCTCTGCCTAATGAACTCAGTCCTGCATCTGACATCATCTCTTGCACTCAAGTAGATGCAGTCACATGATCTTTCAATCGAATCTAAGGAATGGAATTTAAACCTTCCTGAAGATGCTATCCATGGAATATTCACCTTTTATACAGTAATGCAAAACGTGATACCTTTTGTTCTCTTAGTCCAGTGATATACTTCTTTGGGTATTTGATATTGCTCCACAAATTCGCATGGAACAGTTTTTCCATGATAACCGTAACAGCTAGATTCTATTAAACATAAGATGTAATTCCAATGGAGGTGGCTGAATGAGGCTCGGTAGCCAACATTTCAGAAGACAGAGTCAGCCTTTACTCATCGACAATTGTGGAACAAAATAATGCCTGATTAGTTGATATGATGCAGGTGTCCGAACAGTTGAGGGAAGAAATTCCCAAACTCCTAAATCTGAAACCCATAGGTGATTCAGCAATGTGGTGTTGGATCTCTTTCTTGGGGAATACACAGACCTCATGGGGTGTTTCACTGTTTGGTCAGTCCCACAAATAGATCTCTGGGATTTCCCGATCAACCAAGCCTGTGTATGGAGAGAGTTCACAGAGAGAGAGCCTCCATGGCTTTCCCAGCACCAGAGTTGGTTATTTGTTTATGTGGAAGTGGAAAGCTCGCTATGGAGTCAGAACCTTGAGCAATGGAACAGGAATCTTAGAATGTCCATGAACTTTAGATTTTCTGACAGGTTTCGAGAGGGTGAGTGGGGGAGATAGGAGAAGAGATGAAGGAGGTCAGACAAAGATAAAAGAGAGAAGATAGAAGAGATGAGCTGTAAGATGACAGAGAATAATAGATCAGTTGTGGGTATGGATTTGTTTTTAAAAGGGTGCTATAACCCTGCCTGCAGACTTATTACCCATGGAACCCAGGACTGAACAGAGTACTACCTGAGTGAGTGCACCCTTCCACATGTCATGGGCAGGTCTCCAGATGCCAGTAGAAGTCAGGTAAAATTATGGTGGAATATTTATCATTTGCTAAAATTGGTAATATTTTTACTTATTAGGTGAACTCACTGTTTGAGGAGGATGTTAGTTTGCCAATTACTGGCCTATATGCCGTAATGGCAGTTAGCATGCTGGTACAAATACTATTACTAGCCAGAGGACTCAGGAATAAGGATAAGGATAACCTCACCACCTACTTACAGGAAATAACAGCTTTACGCAACGAGGTTTTGGAGAACAGATTAGGTCAGACCACAATTGTGCAGCAAGTGGAACAGAAATTGGATGATAAGCTTGGCTCTGTTTCCAATATGCTAAAGACAGAGCTGTCTGATGAGATGTAGCGATTTATAATAAGATAAACACAGAGAGATCCTCCATGTCTGAGGCTTTAGAGGCTAGCCTGTTAGAAGACCATGACGAGCTAAGGAATATCTGTAGCCTGCTAGAAACTCAAATAGGCAATATTGCCCAGCAACTAGATGCAAAGGTGCAAAATACCCAGTATAGGGTTGAAGTATTGGACAATGCTCTAGATGGTAGTTTGAATAGTAATGAAGAATCAAGTGTGAATGGACAAAATGAGAAACGCATATTTTGGCAAGCTTCTATTAATGATAAAAGGCCTCAGTTGAAAGTGAAAATTAATAATAAAGTTATTTCTGGCTTAGTAGACACTGGGACGGATGTAACTCAAAAGTCCTGTCCTCAGAAATGGCCTCTTAGAGAGCCAAATGTACAATTTTTAGGAATTGGAACTCTATCTAGAGTTCGACAGAGTGTTAACTCAGTGGTCTGCATTTGACCGGAAGGACACAAAGGGCTACTGAAACCATATGTAGCAGATATAGCTATAAATCTCTGGGGTCGTGATCTCTTACAGCAATGGAATACTCAGATTCCTCCAGTGTCAGATACAAATTATGTACAATCTTTAGATAGTAGAAAAGATCTGGTAAGATGCGGTGGAAAATAGTTGCCAACCATCCATGCTGTACAGAAACTAGGTACAAATGATAGACCTTCAGAGGAGCCAAAGGCCCTGCCACTGAAGTGGCTTATAGATGAACCAGTTTGAGTAGGACAATGCCCTATGACCTCTGAGAAGCTAGAGGCTTTAGAAAAGTTAGTACAGGAACAGCTAGATGCTGGACATATAGAGGAATCTACCAGTCGTTGGAATTCTCCTGTATTTGTTATCAAAATCAGTCAGGAAAGTCGAGAATGCTGACAGACCTGAGAGCTATAAATAAGGTAATTCAATCAATGGCCTCTCTGCAACCTGGAATGACATTACATTCCTTAATACCTAAAGGATGGCCTATCATAGTCATTGATCTAAAAGACTGTTTCTTCACAATACCGTTACAGGAAAATGATAGAGAAAAATTTGCATTTACTGTACCAGCTCTTAATAATTCACAGTCAGTTAGGAGATATGAGAGGATAGTTTGGCCACAAGGAATGCTAAATAGTCCTACTTTGTGTCAGCACTTTGTACAGCAACCTTTGGAAATAATTCGTAAGAAATATTCACAATCTATTGTTTATCATTACATGGATGGCATTCTTTTATCAGATTCTAATAAGGAAACCTTGGAATGTATGTTTGAAATGTTGAAGAAAGTTCTGCCTCATTGGGGGTTACAGATTGCACCAGAAAAGATACAAAGAGGAGATTCTATTTACTATTTAGGTTACAAGATAGACTTACAAAGAATCAGACCTCAAAAGGCACAGATTAGGAGAGATCGGTATCAAATTATTAATTCTCTTCAGAAATTATTAGGGGAAATTTGTCAATTACAGATGATTATTTGTGTAGAAGGACATGACCTAGAGCATTTTAAAATGTCCCTTAAAGGCAATAAGCACCTAACCAGTCCAAGAATATTATCTGCTGAGGCAGAAAATGAGTTACAATGGGTAGAAAACAGAATATTGGATGCCCACGTAGATCGGATGAACCTTGATTTAAACTGAACTCTGGTTATCTTGCCGTCCAGAGAATACCCTTCTGGAATTCTGATGCAAAGGGAAGACACTATATTGGAATGTATATTTGTGCCACATGAACAGAATAAAAAGTTAAAGACATATATAGAAAAGATGCCTAATTTGACTTTAAAGGGTAAATTAAGACTTTGTCTGATGACTGGAAAAGATCCAGAGAAATTATAGTACCTTTAACTAATGAAGAAATTTCCTCCTTGTGGGAGGAAAGTATTGGCAAATAGCTCTTACTGACTTTTTGGGAACAATTAGCAAAAACTATCCCCAAACTGACAGAATTAAATTCATAAAAAAGACAGTATGGATTCTTCTACCTATTGTAAGACAAACTCCCATTTCTGGATTTCTTACCTTCTACACTGATGCCAACAAATCAGGTAAGGCAGGTTATAAAGCAGGTGAGGTAAGTAAAGTAGTTCAAAGTCCATATACATCTGTAGGGAAGGCAGAATTATATGCAATTCTCCTAGTAATTAAGGGTTTTACACAACCTCTTGATATAGTTACTGATTCCCAATATGCAGAGAGAGTCGTGTTATACATTGAATCTGCAGAATTCATTCCTGATAATACGGAATTAACTTCACTGCTTTTACAATTACAGGAATCTATCAGAAACAGAAGTAATCCTATATATATTGCACATATCAGATCCCATACGGTTCTGCCAGGCCCACTAGCACAAGGCAACGATGAGATTGATCATTTATTAATTGGAAGTGGAATAGAAGCCTCAGAATTTCATAAGAAATATCATGTAAATAGCAAAGGTTTGAAAAAGGACTTCTCCATCACTTGGCAACAAGCCAAGGAGATGGTAAGAAACTGTCCTACTTGTTCCTTTTATAAACAAGCTCCATTGGCAGCAGGTTGTAATCCTAAGGGTATTTCGAGAAAGGAGGTTTGGCAGTTGGATGTTTTTCACTTTGCAGAGTTTGGAAATTTGAAATATGTGAATCATGCTATAGACACATTCTCAGGGTTCCAATGGGCTACTGCTCTTAACTCTGAATAAGCTGATTATGTTGTTATATACCTGCTAGAGGTGATGGGAGTTATGGCTATACCTGCACAAATAAAAACTGACAATGCTCCAGCATATGTCTCTACAAAATTGCAACAATTATTCAAATATTATAGCATAAAGCATGTTACCGGTATACCACACAATCCTACAGACCAAGCAGTGGTTGAGAAATCTAATAGAACATTAAAGGAGATGCTCAACAAACAAGCTTGGAAGACTAAACCCCCCAAGCATAGGTTCCATAATGCTTTATTAACACTAAACTTTCTTAGTGCCAGTGAAAATGGACAAACAGCTGCAGAAAGACACTGGACTACAGAGAAAACTGCTGAACTCAATCGGCCGGAATACTTCAAAGATGTACTAACTTCTGAATGGAAACCAGGACATGTGTTATATTGGGGTCGGGGTTTTGCACTGGTTTCCACACGAGAAGAAAAACTTTGGATACATCAAAGTTGATCAAGATTCGAGTGGAAAAGGAAAAACCTCTAGACAAGGACAAATGACAGGTATTCTACTAAGGTATATCTCATAAACTAAATAGAATCCCCCCAAAGGAAATGGAAGTGTTTTGCTTTTATTCATAGGAAAACTTATCTCCAGAAGGCAAAGAACACTACATGGGTAGATGCATAAGAAGAAAAGATGCATATAACCATCAAATAAAAGGAATGTGCCATACGGTAAACTTTACAGCTGTCTCTCAGAGAACTCTATTTCTCTTCATTTCCTAGTCCCTATTCAGTTAAACCAATGCTGGATTTAGAGGTGGATTTGGCTTTCCTCCTCTAAAATCCAAGAACATTATTTAACTAAACTTTAGTGTTTCTGTATTGTATCAAGAAGCCAATTGATGTAATACAGAATAAAAGAAGAATTTTTGACGGTCTTTGTCTTTTCTTGGATCTTTCTCTCAAGGTGTATACCCTCTCATAATTGTTATGCTCTCATGGTTGTGTTCCCCAGCATGTGTTCCTGGACAAGCAAACATTTCTCTGCTAAGTTTTTATATTTGAGTCCCACACAGCCAATGAAGACCTGCCTGTCAGCAATCCCTGGACACCTTGTAAAGAAAATGGGCCACACCTCCTCAACTGCACTGGATCCATCTTGCTCCATTTCAACTGACACTCTGGCCAAAGCTTCTGATACTGACTTCAATCAAGTTGAGGATTTTAAGCAAGATCTTCTATCAATAGAATCCGATCTAGCATGGACTGGATACCATCCATTCAAGACTTTCAATATACTAACATTTTCTTCCTACAGGAACCCACAAGGTGGTCATGATTCCATTTCACCAGGAAGTAACTTGGAGGATGCTATGCCCTCTGCCCCCATTGTTGTCACTTAGGATAGTGTATATACCTAGTTAGGGATAGCTTCCTATTGTTTATGGGTGGGATTGGAAGGAGGTGTTCAGACTTGGATACCTCTCTCAGATGACTTTAGGGTTTAGTTAACATAGATAGTTAGGATGTGACATAAGCAGATTGTTGTATCTTCTTATATATTCCTTTATGATTGTTAATTTTGGATTATTTACACTGTTAAGTTTTAATCCTCTTTTAGACTAAAAGGGGAATTGTAGGGGAAGCTGTAGCCAAGCCTACTTAAGGGCTGGCTACAGGTGTGCCTGACCACACTTACGAGGGCGTGGTCAGTGTGACATAAAGTGGAGACTTGAAGGGGACTGTGTCTCTCTTTTGGTTTCACTTTTGGGCTTGCCTACATACTGCTGCCATGCCGGGTGGCTAGGTTGCTCTGTAAGTAAGGCCTTTCCCTATTAAATACCCTTATATTTCCAATTGGCTCCAAATTGCTAATTTCCAACTATAAGAGACAGAGAGAGAGAGAGAGAGAGAGAGAGAGAGAGAGAGAGAGAGAAAGAGACAGAGAGAATAAGAGAGCATAAGTGTGTCTGAATCTTTCTTTTAAATGGGTCCTTTATACCTGCCTGCAGACTTAGTAAGCATGGAAGGCTGCACTGAACAGAGTATTGCCTGAGTGATTGCATCTTGCCAGGTGCCTTGGACATGCCAGCCTGATGCCTGGATCTTTCATTCCCACTTTCCCTGAATATGGAATGTTGGGGTGGAAGACTTGGCAATTTAGGGAATAAGGATTTCAAGGACTCAAGACTTCATCCTGCTGAAGTAGGGGCAATAACCATCATTGGGGGACCTGAGAATGTTGTGGTCCTACCATATCCTTAATTATCTGGTTGATCCTTCCTTGTACAGGACATGTAGCACATACACTGCCCTCCTCGATGTTGCCAGATGTGAGTAGTTTAGGAGATGAAGTTAAGGTTAGAAAAGAAACGTTTCTGACGTCCTGATATCAGAGGAATGGGTGGTCAGATGAGGGAGTGATTCCGGAGAGTGGGATCCCAGAGGAGGAAAGGAATCTGGGATCATTATAGGCTGAATACTATTTATCAGGAGTGCATCTTTGGACCTGTTTGTATAGGTCACATTTAGCTCCCTGGGATTTACAGGAATATTTTGTATGTACCAAAAACATAAATTGGAGACACATCAGCTGCCTCTTTATGATAGTTGTGACTTGGCTGATAGCATTCTCATTTTGGATTGGGTAAGGTATTTTTCGGACAATAGAAAAGCAATTTAATTTTGTCACTGTAGAGAGGTTTAGCATGCTCTTCAGTACTCGGAGAGAGAGAGAGACAGACAGACAGACACACACACAAACAAAGACAGACAGAGGGAGAGAGAGAGAGACAGAGAGAGAGAGAGAGAGAGAGAGAGGGTCACATAAAATGGTCAGATTTAAGATCAGTTTTGGTGGACACCATTTCATAACAAGTATAGCTGCAGGTATTCATTCACCCAGGTTACAGAGGCAAACACAGAGGACCAGATAGAGAGAGAGAGAGAGAGAGAGAGAGAGAGAGAGAGAGGTTGGCTTCGTGTAGCAGGCAAACATATCATAAAGCAGTTAGAATTATAGACTCCCACCAAGGGTGTAGACACATATAAATAGGGACACAGACAGTGAGAGACAGAGAAAAACAGAAACAGAGGCAGTGAGTGATAGAGTTAGAGAGTGAAATGAAAGACAGAAAGATACAGCGACAGGCCAAGGCTTAGTGTAGGCTAGGATAAGTGCATATCACATATCCTTTCTTTTTCTTATTCCATTGATGTAATTACTAGGGTATTTGACATTCTACCACAAAAATGCATTAAACAGTTTTTCCACAGTAACAGTAACAACTGGATTCCCTTAAAGATAAGATGTAATTCCAATGGATGTGCCTGAATGAGGCTGGGTACCCAACATCTCAGAATGTGGATTCAGGCTTAACTAAACTACAATTGTGGAACAAAAAATTCCCGAAGAGTTGAGACTACATGGGGGTCCGAACTGTGTAGGGGGCGAAATTCCCAAAGGCATAAATCTGAAACTCACAGGTGATTCAGCAACTGTGGTGATGGGCCTCATCCATAGGAAACACACCGATCTGATGGGTGTTTCACCATTTCGTCAATCCCCAAAAAAGATATCTGTGATGTGCAGCTCAACGGAGTCTGTGTATGGGGAGTGTTTTTACACAGAGAGAGCACCTCCATGGCGTTCACAGCTCCAGAGTTGGTCATTGATTTAAGTGGAAGGGCAAGCTTACTATGGAGACAGAATCCTGAGCAATGGAACACAAATCTTAGAATGTCCATGACTTTAGATTTTCAGACATGGTTGGAGAGGGTGAATGAGTGTGACAGTAGACTAGATGAAGAGGGTCAGAGGAAGATACCAGAGAGCACATAGCAAATAGCAGATTTGAATTGGAAGGTGACAGAGAGAATAAAACATCAGGGATTTGTAGGGATCTGTATTTTATAGGGGTCATATAAACCTGCCTGCATAGTTATTACCCATGGAACCCTGGACTGAACAGAGTAGTGGCTGAGTGAGTGCATGCTTCCAGGTGTCATGGGCAGGATCTCCAATTGAGAGATCCCAGATGAGCAGGAAATTACTCTTGGATCATTGAGAGTCTGAATACTAATTATCAGGAGAGACTTATTTTTGGAACTCTTTGCATGGGTCCCATTCAGCTCCCTGGAACTTACAGGAATATTTTGGGGTTACCAAAAACATAAAATGGAGACACATCAGGTGCCTCATTATGATAGATGCTACTTGGCTGAATGAATTCTCATTTTGGAATGTGAAGGGTATATTTCGTCCAATAAAAAAGCACCTTAATTTTGCCATTGTAGAGAGTTTTGGCATGCTCTTCAGTACTAGAACAGAGAGACAGAAAGACGGAGAGAGAAAGAAAGAGAGAGAGAGAGAGAGAGAGAGAGAGAGAGAGAGAGAGAGAGAGAGAGAGAAATACAAACAGATATATCAAAGCTCACTTTAGGTGGAGACCAGTCTAGAAAAGCATAGGTCCAGGTATTCTCCAGGGGGCAGATGTAAATCTAGAGGACCAGACTGAGAGGGAGACAGAGACAGAGACAGAGAGAGAGAGAGAGAGAGAGAGAGAGAGAGAGAGAGAGAGAGAATATGTGTGTGTGAGAGAGAAAGAGACTTTGGCTTAGTGTAGCTGGAAAATTGATTGTAAAGCAGGTAGAATTATAGACTCCCACCCAGTGTGTAGAGACATAGACATAGAGACACAGAAGTGAGAAATAGAGATACACAGAGACAGAGATAGAGACAGAGACAGAGACAGGGTGTGATAGAGAGAGTTAGAAAATGAAATGAGAGACAGACTGAAAGAGACAGGCCAAGGCTTAGTGTTGCCTAGGTAAATGCATATCACATGCAGAGCAGGCTCTGAACATACACAAGGTCAATGTTGTCTCTGCCTAATGAACTCGGATCTGCTGCTGTCATCATCTCATGCAACCAAATTTCTGAATTCCAATGATTTTTCAATCTAATCTAAGTAATGGAATTTAAGCATTCCTGGAAGAAATTAACAATGGAAAACTCACCTTTTTTAAAGAAATATGATTACTTTCATTTTCTTATTTCATTGATGTACTTCTTAAGGTATTTGACATTCCTCCCCAAAAAGGTATTAAATGGTTTTTCCACGGTAACAGTAACTGCTAGATTCCATTAAACATAAGATGTAATTACAATGGAGGTAGCTTAAGGAGGCTCGGTACCCAACAACTCAGAATATGGAGTCAGGCTTAACTCATCGACAATTGTGGAACAAAAGACGCCTGAAGAATTCAGATGACACAATGGTCTGAACAGTGGAGGGGGAGAAACTCCCAAAGACATAAATATGAAACCAACAGGTGATTCGGCGAATGTGGTGGTGGACCTCATCCTTGGGAAACACACCAACCTAAAGTGGTATTTTAACGTGTTTGGTCAGTCCCAGAAAAAGATCTCTGCGAGGTCCTGCTCAACCGAGCCTGGTTATGAAGAGAGTTCACAGAGCAATAGCGTACATGGCTTTGACAGCTCCTAAGTTGGTCATTTGTTTATGTGGAAGGGAAAGCTAGCTTTGGAGCCAGAACCTTGAGCAATGGAAGAGGAATCTTAGAACGTCCATGAACTTTGGATTTTCTGACATTGTTGAAGAGTGAGGGAGACAGAAGAAGAGATGAAGAGGGTCCGAGGAAGATACCAGATAGCAGATGACAGAGAGGAATTGGAAGGGGACAGAAAAAAAGCTATCAGAACTTGGTAAGGATCTGTCTACTAAAGGGGTTCTATAACCCTGCCTGCAGACTTAATACCCATGGAACCCTGGACTGAACACAATAGTGGCTGAGTGAGTGCACCTTTTCAGGTGACATGGGGAGTTAGCCAAGTACCATAAACTTTCATTCCCAACATCACTGATAATGGAAATTTGGCATCTTATATTTGCAACTTATGGAATAAGGATGTCAAGTTCTCAAGACTGCTTCTTATTGATGAAGTGGCATTGATCATCTTTGGGGGGGATGTTTGGAAATAGTAGGGTACTGCTACATCCTGTATTACCTGGTTGTTCCACTGATTTTCAGAATGTATGACACTGTCTGGGACATCCTAAGCCACGGCAGCTGTCAGCAACTTAGGAGATGAAGTTACTTTTAGAAAAATTATTTAGGTAGGACCTGGCAGGCCCGTACTCTGCTGACACCCAGGAAACAGTGGCAGCACCATCCACAAGAAGTGGACAAACATCAGTGTATTGGATCTGTTTCCATATACCAGAAGGGAACATTGGTCCCACACCCACCAGGAGAACAAGAAACACTTACTACATCCCCCAGAAGGATGAGAAGAGGACAAGGTAAAAGCACATCCAACAACAGAAACTCCAATATGACACCACCGGAGACTAGGAACCATACACCAGTAAGACCTCAACATCACGATGCAGATGAACCAGAAGAGAATAACCTCAAAAACATCTTCAGGAAAATCATAGAGAACCTCAAAGAGGACATGAGAAAATCTAGTAAAGAAATTGAAGACAAAATAAAGCAAAAAATACAAGATATCAACAAATCTCTCAAGGAAACAGTCAAGACCAAAAACTGAAATAGAGACAATAAAGAAAGCACAATCTGAGGAAATGCTGGAAATAGGAAAGCTGGGTAAAGGATTAGGAACTACAGATGTAAGCATAACCAACAGAATACAAGACATGGAAGAGAGAATCTCAGGAGTTGAAGAAACACATGTGGAAATAGATTCATCATCCAAAGAAAATCATAAGTCCAACAAATCCCTAACACAAAATATCGAGGAAATTTGGGATATCGTGAAAATAACAAACCTAAGAATAAAAGGGATAGAAGGAGGTGAAGAAATCCAACTCAAAGGCACAGAAAATATATTCAACAAAATCATAGAAGAAAACTTTCCCAACCTAAAGAAAGATATGTCAATGAGAATACAACAAGCCTAAAGAACACCCAATAGACTTAACCAAAAAAGGACACCTTGCCACATAATAATCAAAACACCAAGCATTCACAACAAAGAGAAATATTAATAGCCACAAAGGAAATAGTAACATATAAAGTAACATATAAAGGCAAGTAACATATAAAGGCAAACCTATCAGAATCACATCAAATTTTTCCTTGGAAACTCTGAAAGCCAGAAGGTCCCGGATAGATATTCTACCTACACTAAGAGACCATTGATGCCAGCCCAGATTACTATACCCAGCAAAGTTTTCAATCATTATAGATGGAAAAAAACAAGATATTCCATGATAAAACCAGATTCAAACAATACATATCCACCAATCCAGCCCTACAGAATGTACTGGAAGGTAAACTGCAACCCAGGGAAATTAATTACAACTAGAAAAACATAGGCAATAGATAATCCCAACTTACCAACAGTCAAAAGAAAAAAGGGATAGAATCCCACACATAACCTTTCCACCATTACCAAATCAAAAACAAACAAGAATTAACATCAATCAATCGTCATTAATATCCATTAACATTAATGGTCTTAACTCCCCTACAAAAAGACTCAGATTAGCAGAATGGATAAGAAGACAGAATCCTTCCTTCTGCTGCATACAAGAAACTCACCTCAACCTCTAACACAGATGGTACCTAAGAATTAAATGCTGGGGAAAGATCTTCCAATCAAATGGACAGAAGAAACAAGCGGGGGTAGCAATCTTAATATCCAATAATTTGGACTTTAAACTAAAGTCAGTCAAAAGAGATGAAGAAGGTAATTTCCTACTCATCACAGGAGAAATTCATCAGGATGAAATTTTAATTCTGAACATTTATGCCCCAAATAAAAGGCATCCATGTTTGTAAAAGAAACTTGACTAAAACTCAAATCACACATATAAACGCACACACTTATAGTGGGTGATTTCAACACCCCACTCTCACTACTGGACAGGAACACCAGACAGAAACTAAACAAAGAATCAAAAGAACTTATCCAAGTTATGGCACAATTGGACTTAACAAATATCTATAGAACATCCCACCCAAATACAAAACAATTTACCTTCTCCTGAGCACCACATGCAACCTTCTCTAAAATCGACCACATACTTGGCAACATAGCAAACCTCAACAAGTACAAAAATATTGAAATAACCCCCTGTTTCTTATCAGACAACCATGCTTTAAAATTAGAATTCAACAACAACAAGAACTACAAAAAACCTACAAACTCATGGAAATTAAGTAACACCCAATTGCACAATTAATGGGTCCATGAAGAAATAAAAATGAAATTAAATATTTCCTGGAATTCAATGAGAATGTGGACACAACCAAACCTATGGGATACTCTGAAAGCAGTGCTAAGAGGAAAGTTCATAGCTCTAAATGCCCACATGAAGAAACAGGAGAATAATCACAGTAGAGATTTAACAGCACAACTGAAAGATTTAGAAAACAAAGAAGCCAATACACACCGGAGGAACAGACACCAGGAAATAAACAAATTGAGGGCTGAAATCAATAATATGGAAACTTCGAGAACACTACAAGGAATCAATATAACAAAAAGTTGGTTCTTTGAGAAAATCAACAAGATAGACAAAACTTTATCCAAACTTACCAAATAACAAAGAGTGAACATGCAAATTAATAAAATCAGGAATGGAAAGGGGGTCATAACAGATACAGGGGAAATCCAGAGAATCATCATGTCATATTTTGAAATGCTATATTCCACAAAATTTGATAATCTAAAGGAAATACAAAATTTTCAGTAGAGTTTTCACTTTCCAAAATTAAATCAAGAACAGATAAGCAACTTAAATAGACCTATAAAGTGTAATGAAAATTAAGCAGTCATTAGAAGACTCCCAACGAATAAAAGCACAGGGACAGATGGCTTCAGTACAGAATTCTACCAGAAATTCAAAGTACAACTAATAGCAATTCTCCTCAAAGTATTCCACACATTAGAAGCAGAAGGGTCAATACCAAAATCTTTTTATGAGGCCACAATTACCTTGATACTCAAGCCACACAAAGACACAACTAAAAAAAGAGAACTACAGACCAATATCCCTCATGAATATTGATACAAAATTTCTCAATAAAATATTGGCAAATCGAATCCAAGAACACATCAGAGAAATCATCCATCTTGAACAAGTAGGATTCATCCCAGGGATGCAAAGGATGCTATAACATGAAAATCCATCATTGTAATTCACCATATAAACATATTGAGGAAAAAAATCACATAATCATATCACTAGATGCCGAAAAAGCCTTTGACAAAATCCAACAACCCTTCATGATAATTCCTCTAAAATCAAGTACAAGTCATGGCTGTCCACTCTCTCCATACCTCTTCAATATTGTCCTTGAAGTTCTAGCTAGAGCAATAAGACAACAAAAGGAGTTCAAGGGAATACAAACCAGAAAGGAAGAAGTCAAACCCTCACTATTTGCAGATGATAAGATAGACTACATAAGTGACCTGAAAAACTCAACCAGGGAACTCCTACAGCTGATAAACACTTTCAGCAAAGTGGCAGGATACAAGATTAACTCAAAAAAATCTGTAGCCCTACTATATACAGATGACTCATTGGTGGAGAAAGAAATCAGAGAAGCATCATCCTTTAAAATTGCCACAAACTACATAAAATAACTTGGAGT
Organism: Cricetulus griseus; assembly: GCF_003668045.3. NCBI lineage: Eukaryota > Metazoa > Chordata > Mammalia > Rodentia > Cricetidae > Cricetulus > Cricetulus griseus. The sequence goes on from NW_023276817.1 coordinate 98,036, forward strand.
AACACCAACCCAAAAAGTGAAAGACCTGCACCATAAGAATTTTTAGTCTCTAAAGAAAGAAATGAAAGAAGATAACAGAAAATGTAAAGATCTACCATGTTTGTGTGTAGGCAGGATCAACATAATTAAAATGGCAGTCTTACCAAAAGCAATCTAAAGATTCAATGCAATCCACATCAAAATCCCAAAAATTTCTTCCCTGATCTTGAAAAAACAATTCTCAACTTTATATGGAGAAACAAAAGACCCAGAATAGCCAAAATCAACCCTGTACAACCCTGTACAAGAGGAACTTCTGGAGGCCTCACCATCCCTAACTTTAAGCTCTGTTACAGAGCTATAGTCCTGGAAACAGCTTGGTATTGGCACAAAAATAGACAGGTAGACCAATGGAATAGAATTGAAAACACTGTTATTAACCCACACACCTATGAACACCTGATTTTTGATAAACAATCCAAATATATACGATGGTACAAAGAGAACATCTTCAACAAATAGTGCTGTCATAATTGGATACAAACATGTAGAAGACTACAGATAGCCCCAAGCCTTTTGCCCTACATAAAACTTAAGTCAAAATGGATGAAAGACCTCAACATAACCCCAGCCACACTGAACCTACTAGAAGATAAAGTGGGAAATACCCTTGAATTAATCGGTATAGGAGACGGCTTCCTGAACATAACACCAGTAGCACAGACACTGAGAACAACAATTCATAAATGGGACCTCCTGAAACTGAGAAGCTTCTGTAAGGCACAGGACACAGTCAGCAAGACAAAACGACAGCCCACAGACTGGGAAAATTTATTCACCAACCCCACATCTGACAGAGGGCTGATCTCCAAAATATTCAAAGAACTCAAGAAGCTAGACTCGAAAACACCAAACAATCCAAATAAAAAATGGGGTACAGAACTAAACAGACAATTCTCAATAGAGGATTTTAAAATGGCTGAAAGACACATGAGAAAGTGTTCAACATCCTTAGGCATCAGGGAAATGCAAATCAAAACAACTCTGAGATACCATCTTACTCCTGTCAGAATGGCTAAAATCAAAAATACCAATGACAGTTTATGCTGGAGAGGATGTGGAGAAATAGGAACACTCCTCCACTGCTGGAGGGAGTGCCAACTTGTACAGCCACTGTGTAAATCAGTATGGCGACTCCTCAAGAAAATGGGAATGAGTCAACCACAAGATCCAGCAATTCAACTCCTAGGCATATACCCAAAAGAAGCCCATTCATGTAAGAAAGACTTATGTTCAACCATGTTCATAGCAGCATTATTTGTAATAGCCAGAAACTGGAAGCAGCCTAGATGCCTCTCAACCGAAGAATGGATAGAGAAATTGTGGTAAATTTACACAACGGAGAACTCCTCAGCAGAAAAAAAAAAAAACAATGGAATCTTGACATTTGCAGGAAAATGGATGGAACTTGAAGAAACCATTCTGAGCAAGGCAACCTAATCACAAAAAGACAAACATGATATGTACCCACTCATATGTGGACCTGCTTCATGATACATAGTAGTGATCATGCTTTATCAGAGCTGTTTTTAATGATGTTGCTCAGAATGGTTTCGTCCCAGATGATGATTGAGAAGCTAATTTAAAAAAATGGTGCCAAGTACCACAAGATTTAACAGAACTGTGCTGTTTTCGGGGATTTTGTTTTTTACTTTGTTGTTGTTGTTGCTGTTTGTTTGTTT